>NW_028317914.1:1522115-1826538 GCF_062004578.1 Staurois parvus | reverse complement strand
ATGTATATTGAGGGCTTTTGCCCCAAATGTGTGGGGGGAGCTCTATGTTGTTTTTATTATTTTTAATCATTGCATAATAAAAATTATGTTTTATAGAATTTTGACTGGTCTCTTATGCTGTGCTTGTATAGTCTGGTATTTGAGGTAGACTGGTCTTTGCTATCCAGCTTCTACCTGTTTTTTCTAATATATTTTGGATGAGAAACATAGAAATTCTCTCTTTTTTTCTCCTTAATTGCACAGACATAGAAAGGAAACCTGCGCATTCACAGATGCACCAGACCGCCATTATACTGCAAGCTGGCATTGGCTATTGGAACAAAAGAGCAGGGAAACAGTAAATACAGGGGACAAGGAAAATGCATGCTCATTGTTCCAGAGAACTAGAAACAATAGCAATGTCATACAGCCAAAAACCCCCTATACAGCTGCCTACAAGAAAAAGAGAAGGGGGGAGGTGTCACAGGTATCCAACATCAAGGACCACTCTGCAAAGAAAAGCAAACCCTGAAGGTTCTTATGACATACAGTATACATAAAATAAATAATATACCATGATACAACTAATCAAGGGGGAAAAAAACATTAAAGTGTTACTAAACCCACAACTGTAAAATCAGTCTGTATATGCAGTAAAGCATGCTTGTTATATTCTTTGTGGACCCTAAGGGGTTAATTCTCTGCATTGTGTAAAAAGGCTGTTTGATCCTGACTTCTTGTGAGGGTGCATGTGATCAGCGCAGGGCCAATCAGGGGTCTGCATCCTCCTAGAGCAGACTGAAAAATCCTCCTACAAGCTTTAACATGTGCTCTGCTGGACACTGATAGAAGTCACAAGACTGCTATATACTGCTAATGAGAAAAGATATTTAGCAGTGTATATTTACTAAAATAAATGCATTTCCATGCTCTGTGTACTGTGGGAGACCAGATATAGTGAATGCCGGGTCCTGGCTTTAGTAACACTTTATATGTAAGTGAGTGTGAACTGATGCAAGGACTGGTACAAATGGAGTAAAAGCTAAACCAACCTTATCCAATGTCGAGACAACTCCAACCTTATATGCAGCCCAAAATGCTAAAAAGGATTTTTATAATGTACAGTACATGTGTTAGCCCAAAACCACCTTCAGGTACTACAGGAGAGAAGGCGCAAAGAACAAAACAGAGACCAGAAAGGTCCAAAGACACCTAAATGAGGCCATATGAGAGTAAAGATGATCACTCATTTACTTATTAAAGAAAGGGTTTGTAGCTCAGCATTTCATTATGACATTGAAAGGAGGTAACATTCAATCACTGTATCCAATGAGTCTTCTGGTACACAATTCTATCCCAGTTGTCATCCATTCAAAGCCTATAAATTACATCACCGAAGCGTCAAAATTATGCTTGAGCCCTACATGCCTACTTGTCAGTGTGATCATCTTGCCATTACTTGTTTCCATTATTATATCTGTTGCTCCCTTCCTGATGTCTTCTTCATCTGTGGTAATGGCACAATATATTTCTTTCTCTATATCTGAAAAGGAGGAATGTTTGCGCATGACCAAGATCAGCCTCCTGCAACAAGTCAGTGATAATGTGATGAAATATTTCCACTGACTCTTCATTGCCAATTTGGCAAAATGTAGGGCTATGGTGGGGTTTAACCGCCTCCCGCCCGCCATATACAATAATGAAGCGAGTTCAGAAGGCAGAATACTTGCAATGTCCTTGGTTTAAGCAGAGTCCAATTGTCCAAACAAAAAGATTGCCTTGGCTCTCAAGTGCGTTAGATGGTTCCTGATTGATGTTAAACGAGAGCTGTCTTTTCTCCAGCCTGTCAGTCTTTTTCTATCATATTAAAGGTGTGTCACCTGAGAACAAATCACCAATCATTCAGTTTGAGGATGGGGTCTAGGAGGTAACCAAAGTTATGACCAAGTCGCCTTACAATTTCATACTAAGGTTAATAACCTCCAATAGGTACAGGTAGCATCCTAGCAACTGGCAGATTAATATTCAGAATTATATTTCAAACCCAGGGATACCAAACACAGCGTACACTTGTCACACAGGAGAGAAGAGACTGTTTTCTACCCCGTCCTAGGTATAGTCATGTAAGGCCTTGTTTGACTCACATTAAAATGATCTATCCAAATATATACCTAATATTAATGTGTCCAGTTCCTGCTGAACTTATTTCTGAAGTGTTTCTGTTCAATAAACAGTTCCAGTTTTTGCAACTAAGCTTGTGTCACTTAGTCTTGGGTGCGTTGCCCAGTTGCAATACCTTGGTCCTGCGTCTCAGTGGCAAGGAAGCCTTTTTTCGACGGAATCACCCAATTGGGGTGACAGGCGTTCCATCACATTAGGGGTATATTAAACCCCTAATGCCTCATGTGTACTCCATTAAGCCATTTTAATGGCCACAGGAATCTAATAGCTTTGAACCAAGAAGTGCTCAGAGGTGAATGGTTTTGGGTTCATTGGTCACAGGGACGATCAAGAAAAGAAATATTCTTTTCTCTATGCTCGATATCCTGAACCCAGATTTGGATGACCCAGGCTCCCACAGAACCCAAATGAGAGCCTGACACACATTTGGGGCATTTGGGTGCAGGTAGGGGCAGCATTCCCAACTTAATAAAGTGATAGAATCACTTTTATTAGAGAGTCCAAGGTCAGCTCTCTAAAATGTAAACAAACTAATCATGGTGTTTTGTAATGCAATGATGGAATGGAAGGGATAAAGTAGGTCTAAACTCTAACTGGATGACACTTACTTGGCTAAAGAACACTGTACATCATAAACAATTTCAATTTTTTTCTCTTTTTGCATATCAGTGCTGCTGATCTCCAGGCTTTTTGCAGAATATTCCTATTTACATTAATTGCCTCTTGTGACAGCTGCATGCCATTAATCATGGTGGGCTTCCTAATAATGGTGATAATGTTGGAACATGCCAGCATAGTGAGTATCGGCACAACATCTGAAGTCTCCACTGAAAATATATGTGTCAGAGTGACAACTCAGTGCAGTAATTGGCAGATGGGATTGAGAGATAGGAGCAGAGCTTTTCCACCCCACACCTGACACTACCTTGTTAAAGGATATATAAAATGTTAGGGATTGGACTACTTTAAGATAAATATAGCACACTTTCAAGGTGAATATAATTAGTAGGATTTGCCCTCCAGAGGATTTACTCCCCTTCCTGACCAAGCCATTTCTTGCGATACAGCACTGAGTTACTTTAACTGACAATTGCGCAGTCATGCAACACTGTACATAAATGTAATTTATGCCATTTTTTCCCACAAATAAAGCTTTCTTTCAGTGGTATTTGATCACCTCTGCCTTTTTAATTTTTTGATCTATAAACAAAAAAAGATCGACAAAATATATTTATTTTTTTTACTTTTTTGCTGTAAGACATATCCAATAAATTTTTTTTAGAAAATCTAATTTCTTTATAAATTTATGTCAAAATGTATTCTGCTACATGTGTTTGCTAAAAAAAATCCCAATAATTGTATATTAATTGGTTTACTTGAAAGTTATAGCATCTACAAATGGAGGTATATATAGTGGATTTTGGGGTTTTTTTATGCTAGTAATGGTGGCAATTAGTGACATATAGGACTGCAGGACTGTGGTGGGCATTCTGACACTGGGTGGGAACTGACTAACTGCCACTGACATCCCCAGTGACACTAATACAGTGATCAGTGCTAATAAAAAGCACTGACACTGTACTAATGACACTGGGCAGGAAGGGGTTAACATCTGGGGTAATCAAACAATTAAATGTGTGTGTTTTACATTGTGTGCTGTGTGCTGTTTTACTTGGGAGACATGCTGATTTGTATCTCTCTGCTGTGCTCATTCCCCTCCTGCACTGAGGACACTTCCTTCTGTCGGGGAAGCATCATCCCAATCAGGAAGCAACTGCATAGCCTTGGAAGTGTGGGTACCACTAAGTGGAAGTGGGAGGAATGTTTTGGTGTAGGGGGAGCACAGCAATGATCAAGGGGAAATAAGCAGGTGCTGGTGGTTTCTACATTTATCCAGCTTAAGCTTGAGTTCTCAAAGTTTATCTGAGAACTAACTGATAGGACTGATCTGAGGTCTGAACATGCATGATATGAGCCTATCTGAGGAATGAAAGTGCTTACATTGGGGCTGATCTGAGGTTTAAAGGTGCCAGATTTGGGGCTTTTCTGAGGTCTGAAGGTCCATAAACTGGGGCTAATTTTAGGTCTAACGTTTATGCACTGGGCTTGATCTGAGGGCTGGTATTCATGCATCGGGACTGATCTGAGGTCTATAATAAAAGCTGAACTACAGCGTTTGGTAATTTTACATAGTTCATTTGGGCCAAGCTGGCCCAAAATGAACTATGTCCCTTACTAACATGTGAGACCTCTGGATGTGCTGTATAAAGTGTATGTAGCTGAGGCTGACATCTGATGTTTATACACTCAGGCTGATCTGAGGTCTGTAGTTCATGTGTCAGGTAGTGATGGGCTTGATGTGATGGGCTTTGCTGAACACACAAATGGTAAGGGCATTTGGCAGGCTGTTTACCTGCTGCACCCCACAATGCACTGTGCTCTCACAGTGCATTGTGAGTGGCCAAAGCAATGCACCTGACCACAGGTGCAATGCTTTGGTCAATCACAGTGCAATTGGGTAGACCTAGTGGTGATGTCACTGCTAGCTCCGCCCACTTGTTTACATCGATCAGCAAATGTCAAATTGCGGCAAGTGCTCAGCGGGTGCGAACGGATTGGTGGCGGTGTGAGAATGCTAGACGCTGTGATTGGTGATGGATTCCAACGGTGGAAGCATTTTTTTGGCTATTTTTCTTTTTTTTTTTTTAATAAAGGCATTTTTCAAAAGTCTGAGGTATTTATTTTTCACTGAATTTAACCCTTTAGTGAATGGGTAGGGGTACAAGCACATGCATGATATTTAAAGGAATTTTTCTTTTTTTTTCTTACTTTAAGCAATGAAAAATGACTGCCCCTTTAAAAACGGTACTTTTTTGAAAACATTTTTCACTGATTCATGTCCCTCAGGGCAGTACCCGTGTCCCCATACCCCTTTTATGGCCAATAACTTGCATATAAGCCATATAAGTTCATGGTCGAATACTCATTAAGTTCAAACACGAGGTGTGAAGTTCATGCATTGGAGCTGATTGAGATCTGAAGCTACATGTATTGAATTAAGGATGATCTGAGGTCTAAATTTTTAATATGTTTGTGCATGCACCAGTTAATATTATAATACCAATTATTTTATTTAATTTACCATTAGCAAGACAATTATAAATACAAAAATCGAAAACCAACTTTATGACTGTGGCGTATTATTGTTCACTGGCACACCTGCTTTCTAATGCCTGTAGAAATTACACTTAATACTGTATGTAAAATGTGTAGCATGTGTACCTTAATGTGCTTGGCTCCATAGCCCTAAAATGTGCAGGCATCTGGACCTTTAAGGGCATCTATATCTATATAGTCCTCCCGTGCTCAGAATGTCAATCTCTATATACAGCAGCCAACACGCTACCACATACTACAATGGAAAATTGTTGAATATAATAATTTGGTGCTGCGCTAATAATAATATATCCCTAAATCAAAAATTCATAAACAACAGAAAACTTAAAAAAAAGAGAAATTTATATGCTCTTTTTGTTAGGTTTTCTGTTGTTTATGAATTTTTGATTTAGGGATAAATTATTATTAGCGCAGCACCAAATTATTATATTCTTTAAGGGCATCTACCCTCTTCTAGCCACAGGGAAGCACAGAGAGGAACTGGATTGACTAGAATTCACAGTACAAACACTGGTGTGTATCCATGAGGTTTTTTAAACAGATGACTTGTTCTTTGAAATCGGAATTCCCCTCCTGGAAACATTATTATTTCTTCCTGTAATTTAGAGATAAAATATGAGACTTTTCATATCTTGATTGATGAACTCTATTGAAAAGTTTGAATCAAGATGCTTCATGAGACTTTTAAAACCTCTGTAATTGCCTGCCATTATTCTGCAAGAAAGATCTGATTGTGGGAATGTAAACTGATTTATTTTTCACAATCGCTGCAGAGTGAAGCAGGCCCTATACTTGCGCTGTTATCAATCACACATAGCAGTGTACTCTTGCCTATATTTGGTAACACAAAGCTTGCCTTTCCCGACAGTTTTTCCTTCGGCGGCCTGTGGCCCTTCAAGCTTTCTTGTGAAGTCTGCACTATTTCAATGTAAAACAATAAGGCCTTGAAGAAATAGGTCTGGCTTGGCAGCTCACCACTTCAAGATAACAACTGACATTGGGACTAATTTGGTAATATAAATGATTAAAACATGACATTTACTGTATCTCCTAATGTAATTGATAGAAAACACTCGTCTTTCTTGGCTTTCTACAGTCTTTGCAAAGTGTCATCTTAAAAGAGTAAACTGCTCATCTGTTAGTTTCTGTATAGATTGCTGCAGCCTGTTAAGGCAGCCTTCACTTTCTATAAACAGAGACATACTTTCTTCTGTAGCTTGGGTAACATGTCCGTGTGGTTTCTGATAAAACATATCAGCCCCATGTCTTCTCCTGCACACCAGAAGGGCCAAACACAAGTTTTTCCCCAGAGAACAAGCATGCTAATGTTCGAGAACAATTTAAAAAATGGCTGTTTTATCAGTAATTAATGCTTATGAAGACGACACATATCTATTGAAAAATGCCTTACTCACATAAGAAGCCTGTTAGAGAATTCTAAAATTATACTTATTAGCTAACTTTAATGACCAGGGGTCCTTAAAGCCTAGATACTCAGACCAATTTTAGCAGAATCAGTATGCTTTGATAAACCTAACAATAAGCCTAGAACTAATTTGCCTGCCTAAATAATTTTACATGGTCATTTAAGGTCATGTTTTATTTAAAAGCAAATTATCCAGACCAATCACCACTGTATTTACGTGTGCAGCATGAAGACAGGACAATCTAAATTCCAAACGACCAATAATCCCTTAACCACAATACAACTGCCACAATACTTAGATTTAGCAAAGCTATCTGGGAAAATCACATGCTGTTATAACTGGGGTCACAGTATGAGAGATACTGGTCCCTGTGATGCCATGCAAGAAAGCAATATCAAATAAAATAATATAAAATAAAAAACAACAGGCAGCAGAAATAAATATTTAAAATTATGTGAAGCGCCACAAAACAACATAAACAAAAGTGCAGCTTTCAGTCCAATACCCCCCCCCCCCGGGTAAAAAGTCTTTATATGCCAGCAACAGCGCACTACTTTGTACTCCAATCTTCCTGTCTTCTCACCCAGAATGTGTTGTGTACCATAGAATATCTCTCTCTCTCTCATGTGATCTTCCAGTGTACTGATCCAAATCTTCAAAAGAAAAAAACTAATATAGTGTAGTATTTCTTATACAAATGTGCTGCATGTGCATCTGTGTGCAATATATAACATGCAATATATAGTACACAACACATTCTGACTAAAGAGATCTTGATGAGAAGACAGGAAGATTACGAAATAGTGCACTGTTGCTGGAATATAAAGCAGAAATAAATAGACAGAGGATTAATAACATGAAAGAGTATATGTTGAATATACCTATCTCTGTTCCATCTCTGTAAATAGTAACAGAAAATTTTCAGTTTAAAAAGAAGTTGGTACCTCCATGGTTTGTCCAGTGAAAATGGCAGGTGGAGTAGGACTGTGAAATGATCTCCATTCATATATTGTCTTTTGCCTCTTTGTTAGTAGTAATCTATATACAGAAAAACAAGGTTTTTAATACATTAACCATTTTAGTGCTGCCCATAGCAGAAATATTGCTACAGGGCGGCAGCTGTGCAGAAGAACACGTATATATACGAGCCCTACCCGCACCGCCATTCGTGACCGTGGCTGTCAATCACTGGATCCTGGCCGGTGATTACTAGCCGGCTCCCGGTGATTGGCAAGCATCTCCAATAGGTGGGAAAACTGTTAGTAAACAAAACAGTTCTCTCCTCTGTCAGCTCCTGCACACTGCTTTGCATGACTGTGCATGTGCTTACAGTTAACACATTACACAGCCATGCAAAGCAGTGTGCTTACAGTTAACACATTACACTTAGTAAAACAGCACACAGTTAACCCTTTGATCACCCCACATGCTAACCCATTTCTGCCCAGTACCATTAGTACAGTGTCAGTGCTTTTTATTAGCACTGATCATTGTATTGTTGTCACTGGGGATGTCAGTGACACCAAGTCAGCTCCCCCCAGTATCAGAATGTCTGCCGCAGTCCCTCAGTCTCGCAGTCCCGCTATAAGTCACTGATCACTGCCTAGTAAAAAAGAAAACAAAAACCCAGTATATATGCCGTTTGTAAACGCAATAACTTTCACATAACCCAATTAATTTACACATATTGGGATTTTTTTTAGCAAAGACGTGGCAGAATACATTTTGGCCTAAATTTATGACAAAATTTGGTTTTTAAATTTTTTTACTGGTCATGTTTAATAACAAAATGTCAAAAATATAGTTTTTTTCCTCAAAATTTGCACCTTTTTTATAGCACAAAAAATAAAAACCGCACAGGTGATCAAAAGAAATCTCTATTCGTGGGGAAAAAAGGACATAAATTTCATTTGGGTGCAGCTTTCATGACTGTGCAATTGTCAGTTAAAATAACGCAGCGCCGTAACGCAAAAAATGGCCTGGTCAGGAAGGGAGGTATATCTCAGGAGGGCAATTGGTTATATCATAACTCTGTAAAATCTGAACCCTCTCTATGCCTATCATCTACTCAGTGGTGAGCTGTCAGGGCCAGCAAGGCCTTCTCTGCTGGCCTAAACACTGTCTAAACTATAGGAATCACTGACTTACATTTGTATATATCTTTTCCATGAATGTGTATTAAATGATTACCAAATTACTGTCTGACCTTTTTTCAGAATGAGTCATGGATGTAAAACATTTTTTTTTATCTACAAAAAAAACTGTATGCTGCATAGGCTGTTGTGATCTGCTTCCTGGAACATCAGCTGATCAGTCTTATTCACCTAGTAAATCAGGGGGAAATTATATTTATAGTTGCTCATTCCAATTGCATAATCCTTTCAAGTCTGGGGATAATTGAAACCTTTGAAACTTTTGTGACCACACCATATTTTGTATCAGTATTAGTTTACTTGGCCTTAACAATTTCAAATCACTTTGCATTCCAACATATTTTTCATACCATTTTTAAGTGCATAGGAGAATTTTATTTGGAAACTTTTTTTTTTAATTTAAAGCATATTTTTCTTACACAAATTGGAGAAATCGAATAACAAATACAATTGGGAAAATCATGCACCTTTAAATTCTTTAATGTAAAACAATCTTTAAATGACTAAATGACTGCAAAAACATTCAATATAATATGTATACTTTTTCATATATATATATATATATATATATATATATATATGTGTGTGTGTGAATATAAAATGTCTTCACACCTCTGTTAAAATGTCAGGTTTCTGTGATGTAAAAAAATGAGACAAACATAAATCATTTCAGAACTTTTTACATCTTTAATGTAACCTATAAACTGTACAACTCAGTTGAACAACAAACTGAAATCTTTTAGGTGGAGGGAAGTAAAAATAAAAAACTAAAATAATATGGTTGCATAAATGTGCACACCCTTAAACAAAATACTTTGTTGAAGCACCTTTTGATTTTATTCCAGCACTCCATCTTTTTGGGTATGAGTCTATCGGCATGGCACATCTTGACTTGGCAATATTTGCCCACTCTTCCTTGCAGAAACACTCCAAATCTGTCAGATTGCAAGGACATCTCCTGTGCACAGCCCCCTTCAGATCACCCCACAGATTTTTGATCGGATTCAGGTCTGGGCTCTGGCTGGGCCATTATAAAACTTTAATCTTCCTCTGGTGAAGCCATTCCTTTGTTGATTTGTTGTCATGCTAAAAGAGTTCCTCTTCATGTTCAGTTTTCTAGCAGAAGCCTGAAGGTTTTGTGCCAATATTGACTGGTATTTTTAACTGTTCATAATTCCCTCTAGCTTGACTAGGGCCCCAGTTCCAGCTGAAGAAAAACAACCCCAAAGTATGATGCTGCCACCACCATGCTTCACTGTGGGTATGGTGTTCATTTGGTGATGTGCAGTGTTGTTTTTGCACCAAACATATCTTTTGAAATTATGGCCAAAAAGTTCAACCTTGGTTTATCAGACATTAACACATTTTCCCACATGCTTTTGGGATACTTCAGATGTGTTTTTGCAAAATTTAGCCAGGCTTGGATGTTTTTCTTCATAAGAGTCTTGCTACTCTACCCCATAGCCCAGACATATGAAGAATACTGGAGATTGTTGTCACATGTATCACACAGCCAGTACTTGACAGATATTCCTGCAGCTCCTTTAATGTTGCTGTAGGCCGCTTTGCAGCCTCACAGACCAGTTTTCTTCTCGTCTTTTCATCAATTTTGGAGGTACGCCCAGTTCTTGGTAATGTCCCTGGTGCACCATATTTTCTCCACTTGATGATGACTATCTTCACTGTGTTTCATGGTATATCTAATGCCTTGAAGAGTATTTTGTACCCTTCTCCTGACTGATTCCTTTTAACAATTAAATCACTCTGATGCTTTGCAAGCTCTCTGTGGACCATGGCCTTTGCTGTAGGATGTGACTAAGAAAATGTCAGAAAAGACCTACTAGAACAGCTGAACTTTATTTGGGGTTAATCAGAGGCACTTTAAATGATGGCAGGCGTGTACTGACTCCTTTTTAATATTATTTTTAATGTGATTGCTTAATTCTGAACACAGCTACATCCCCAGTTATAAGAGGGTGTGCACACTTATGCAACCACATTACTCCCCCCCTAAAAGATTTCAGTTTGTTTTTTAATTTAGTTGTACAGTTTATAGGTCACATAAAAGGTGGAAAAAAAGTTCTGAAATGATTTATCTTTGTCTCATTTTTTTACATCACAGAAACCTGCCATTTTAACAGGGGTGTGCAGACTTTTTATATCCACTGTAGATATTAGTGGTAAACCACTGTTTTATTTAAAAAGTATGTAACATTTGGACTTTTAGGTCTTACAGTTAAGGAAATAAGTTGGACCTACCGGTGAGCTGGATGTGACCCCAGAGCGTGTGCTGACATCCCCTGAATGCTTATCCTAGTGACCGGATGCTGTCCGCAGTGTGAACCAAGCTCCTTTTTCCATTGATGACACACCTGATTATATACATACAACGCTCAGTTTGTATGTTCTTGTGGTAAGTGCATAATTTTGTTGGTATCTTCAGGATTGCACGCTGATGTTATGCTGTTTTGAACATTTTTTTCTACAAGTCTACATGGTTTAATTACCATACTGGGAACTTGGACAGACTATTAGCATTATCATTTTGTTCCTACAGAGTTATTGGGAACAGTGTTTTCTTTATAGCATTTGTTTAGTGCTGCATACCTTGTTTGTATGTTTTTCTAAGACCTTAATGTTCTTCTTCTTGAGCCACTTCCTTGTTGCCTTGGCCGTGTGTTTTTGGTCATTGTCATGCTGGAACACCCATCCACAACCCATTTTCAATGCCCTGGCTAAGAGAAGAAGGTTCTCACCCAAGATTTGACTGTACATTGCCTCGTCCATTTTCCTTTTGATGCAGTGCAGTTGTCCTGTCCCCTTAGCAGAAAAACACCCCCAAAGCAGAATGTTTCCACCACCATGTTTGACAGTTGGGATGGTGTTCTTGGGGTCATAGGCAGCATTCCTCCTCCTCCAAACACGGCAAGTTGAGTTGATGCCAAAGAGCTCGATTTTGGTCTCATCTGACCACAACACTTTCAACCAGTCCTCCTCTGCATCATTCAGATGTTCAGTGGCAAACTTTAGACGGGCCTGGACATGTGCTTTCTTGAGCAGAGGGACCTTGCGGGCACTGCAGGATTTCAATCTGTGTCGGCGTAGTGTGTTACCAATTGTTTTCTTGGTGACTGTGGTCCTAGCTGCCTGGAGATCATTGACAAGATCCTCAGGTGCAGTTCTGGGATGATTCCACACTGTTGGCATGATCATTGACACTCCACGAGGTGAGATCTTGCATGGTGCACCAGACCTAGGGAGACTGACAGTTGTCCTGCTGAATGATAGGAGATCAAATACTTATTTCCCTCATGAACATGCAAATCAGTGCATCATTTGTTAGACATGCATTTCTTTAGAATTTTGTGTTGCTATTCTGTCTCTCAGTGTAACAATACACCTACCATTCGATTTTTAGACTGATCGTTTCTTTGTGAGTGGGCAAACATTCAAAATCAGCAGGGGATCAAATACTTATTTCCTTCACTGTATATAACCTTTTTGCCTATGCTTCATGTGTACAAATTTTTGTTAACTCAATATTAAAAATGGCTTTAAAAAAAATCACTTTTTCTATACAAGAAAACAGTATATTTTTCATATATTAGTGTTTTAAAATTATGGATTACGTTTTGGTAATATCAGTTTATTTAAACTCTGTGTGGCCAAATAAAAATGTAAATGTTTTTGAATGCTGAATTTGAGTCTTATAGTTTTGTTTCTCAGTTTGCACCTAGTAAACCTAGTAAAAAAAACTGCAATTCGCATTCATTTTTTTGTATTTTAGAACAGACCACATTAGCACTTTATCTATGCCTTGGGCATTTTATAGGGTGTAAAGTTAATAGTGCATAGTTGTTTTTGATAAAATATTAGTATTTATTTTCTATAAATCTAAAAGCTTTTCATGCAGCAAACTAAATTCACTTTGAAAATTACATTTTAGTAAAAAAGAAAAGAAACAGTGTTTCTTTTGAATACCTAAACATTTACAAGGGAAATGTAAAAAAAAAGACAGGTAATTTACTAACATATGATTGAGCATTCAAACTGAACACAACTTCACCCTATGTACTATTGTTTACTTTGCAATCAGGACAAACACTTTGCAAAGTGAATATTCTCTTTTCTGAGTAATCAGTGCACCATGTTACTGATTTCAGGCATCTAAATAAATCAAGTAATTTACTTATGGGGAAAATTCACTGTTTGAGCCACTTAAAGAGCATTGATTAAATGTTATCCATGTAGACTTATAAGCTGCTTTTTTATGGATTTTTTAACACAATACAACTTTTATAGTAAAGAAGCTATTTCACAATGTGCTATATATATATATATATATATATATATAATATATGCAGCACAGTGGTTAAGTGGTTAGCACTTCTACCTGGCAGCACTAGGGTCATCAGTAATTTGAATCCCAACCATGGCACACTCCAAAGTGATGCTGGTAGGTTAATTGGCACCTGTCTAGTATGACCCTAGTATGTGTATGTAAGAATGTGAGTTAGGGGCAGGGGTGGACTGACCACTTGGAAACTCGGGCACTGCCCGAGGGTCCGGGGTAAGTAGGGGGCCCCATGAGATGCCCCTGGTGCCTTTTTCTTAGGCTTTTTTGAGTTTGGGCAAGGACACAGGGGCCCCATAATCCCCTATTGCCCGGGGGCCCCATGAGTTGTCAGTCCGCCCCTGGCTAGGGGCCTAATATTGTAGTAGCTCTTAGTAGGGTAGGGACTGATGTGAATGTACAGTATATATGTAAAGTACTGTGTAAATTGCCAGAGCTATATAAGTACCTGTAAAAATAAATACAAATTTATATATACAGTATATTGTGGGTATGTGGACTTCGTAACTGTTTGCAAATATGATACATATGTAAATGATACCTAAACTTTACATTAACCACTTCCCCTCCTGAAGATTTACCCCACTTCCTGACCAGGCCTTTTTTTGCTATTTGGCACTGCACTATTTCAACTGATAATAGCGTGGTCATGCAATGCTGTGACAAAACGAAATTTACGTCCTTTTTTTCACACAAATAGAGCTTTCTTTTGGTGGCATTTGATCACCTGTGTGCTTTTTTTTTCTGCGCTATAAACAAAAAAAGACCGAAAATTTTGAAAAAAATATATAGTAAACTCAAAGTTAGTCATAAATTTAAGCCAAAATGTATTTTGCTACATGTTTTTGGTAAAAGAAATCCCAATAAGTGTATATTGATTGCTTTGTGTGAAAGTTATATCGTCTACAAACTATGGTATAGATACTGCAATTTACGCCATTTTTTGCTATACAGCACTGCACTAGTTTAACTGACAATTGCGTGGTCATGCAATGCTGTACATAAATTAAATTTATGTACTTTTTTCCCACTAATAGAGATTTCTTTTGGTGGTATTTGATCGCCTGTGTGCTTTTTTTTTCTGCACTATAAACAAAAAAATTACAAAAATTTTGAAAAAAAAAACGATATTTTCTCATTTCTGTCATGAAAAATATCCAAAAAACTCAAATGTCATCATACATTTAGGCCAACATGTATTCTGCTACACGTTTTTGGTAAAAAAAATCCTAATAAGTCTACATTGATTTCTTTGTGTGAAAATTATCGCATCTACAAACTATGGTATAATGGAATTTACATAGCTTTTACTTTCTGACTGCCTATCACATTTTTTGAGGTGCTAAAATACCAGGACATTACAAACACCCCCAAATGACCCCTTTTGGAAAGTAGACACCCTAAGCTATCTGCTGAGAGGAACATTGAGTCCATGGAAGATTTATTTATTTTCACAATTTTTTGGAAAATCACAAAAACATTTTGTTGACACAAAGTTATCAATTAAATGATATATTGCTGACGCAAGCCATGGGTATATGTGGCATTACACCCCAAAATACATTCTGCTACTTCTACTGAGTATGAGGATACCAAATGTGTGAGACTTTTTGGGAGCCTAGCCACATACAGGACTCCAAAATCCAATAAGCACCTTCAGGCTTTTAAAGGGCTTTAGTTCCTCTTTACACTTCCTGACTACCTATCACAGTTTCAGAGGCCCTGAAATGCCAGGATAGCACCAAACCCCCCCAAATGACCCCCTGGGAAAGTAGACACCGCCAGAAATTTTAAAAGAGGCATAGTGAGTAATTTGCAGATCTAATTTTTTCTCACAAGGTTTTGAAATATAAAAAAAGAAAAAAAAATATGTTTTCGTTTTCTTTCTTCATATTCCAAAATCTTGTGGCAACAAACGAGATCTGCAAAATACTCACAATTCTTCTTATCCAATTCCTTGGGGTGTCTACTTTCCAAAAAGGGATCATTTGGGGGGGGGGGGGGGGGGTTGGTGCGATCCTAGAATTTCAGGGCCTCTGAAATTGTGATAGGTACTCAGAAAGTATAATGAGGAAATAAAGCCCTTTAAAAGCCTGAAAGTGCTTATTGGATTTTGGGGTCCTGTACTTGGCTAGACTGACAAAAAGTCTCTCACATGTGGTATCCCCATACTGTATTTTGGGGAGTAATTTCACATATACCCATGGCATATACGCATGGCATGTGTGAGCAATAAATCATTTAAGTGACTATTTTGTGTAGAAAAAAAATTTTTTTTTTGTCATTTTCCAAAAACTTGTGGTAAAAAAATAAATTATTCTATTGACTCAATATGCCTTTCAACAAATAGTTTGGTGTGTCTACTTTTCAAAAATGGGTCATTTCAGGGGGTGGAGGAATTTTATGCCCAGCATTAAAAATTTATGCCACAGATCACTCACTCTTTTAACCACCTAAGACCAAGCCTTTTCTGACACTTTTTGTTCACATGAAAAAAATCTGTATTTTTTGCTAGGAAATTACTTTGAACCCCCAAACATTATATATGGTTTTAAAGTAGACACCCTAATGAATAAAATGGTGGGTGCTGAAATTTTTTATGTCATATAGTACTTGCTCAGTGATTTTTCAAAGCACATTTTTAAAAAAAAATTATTTGTTTTTACTTTTAATGCACAAAAACACAATATATTGGCCAATTATTTCATAAATTATAAAAGATGATGGAATGCCGAGTAAGTAGATACCAAACATGACATGCTTTAAAACTGCGCATGCCCCGTGCAATGGTGACAAACTGCATACATTTTTAATATCCATAGTCAACACTTTAAAAGCCTTTAAGAGCTACCATATTAGATTTACAGAGGAGGTCTAGTGCTATAACTACTGCCCTTAATCTGACGTTCACGGCAATACCTCACATGCATGGTGCAACCGCTGTTTACATACTGGCACAAGGTCAACGCTGGGGCACACAGGTGCGCGTGGGGGAGGGGGGCGAGGGTGCTTTTTTTTAAAAGTTATTTTGATTTTTTAAAACTATTTTTACACTGTCCCTTTCATTTTTTTTAATTTTATCACTTTTAATGCTATCACAGGGAGTGCAAATATCCCCTATAACTTCAATGGGTATCATCCTGGTACAACCACTCAAAGTCCAGGAATGTACCAGTACGTAGCTGGTCCTTGTTGGATATATATGCTATGTTATTTTTTTGTATGCAGCTTGTGGGCTGAATGAAAAAAAGAGAAGAAATCTCTTCCAGAAAAAGTGTGTGGTATGCCCACCATTAGAATATACCGCCCTGCATCCACCCACTTCTAATGGTGGGCACACATGAAATGTGCCAAAAAGTATTATAAAATATATATGCTGAAGCATAAAGGCCATCCACCCACTGGCTACCCCAGGCCCCCATGCTTCGGCATATATGCTCTTTTTTAACTGCGGATGAAAAATCTCATCCAACAGCACTTCCCACACCTACTTATGTATATTCTGAGAGCAATACCCTGTTGCTGTCAGAATAAACAAGTCAGTGCTGAAGCTGAATGACATCCTCATTTCTCAAGCAGGCTTTTTCCACCCTTTCTAAGACAGGTATTTACAAGCCGTTGGGGGAAGTCCTGGCAATTAGGTCTCAAGGTGCTACATGCACCAATTCCAAGATTGTACAAATGACTATATAGTGGCACACTTTAATAAAAATTGTCCACATATAAGTGGTACTCCATATGGAAAAAGGATGACACCAAGTCCTAAACTATCTCGCCACTGCTCCCCATGTAGTCTGGGCATCCGGGGAGCTCCATGTGACTATCTATTCCCTCGTAAATCTGAAACTTATATGTATAGCCTGTTGCCCTCTCACAGGTCTTATACATCTTGACCCCATATCTGGCACGCTTGCTTGGGAGAAATTGTTTGAATGCAAGGCGGCCAGAAAAATTAATGAGGGACTCATCAACGCAGATGTTTTGCTGGGGAGTATAGACATCTGCAAATTTTTGGTTAAGGTGATTTACAAGGGGCCAATTTTTGTGGAGCTGGTCAAATTCAAGGTCACCCCAAGGACGACAGAGTGTGTTGTCATTGACATGCATAAAACACATTATACTCTCATATCTATGCCTGGCCATGGCAGCAGAGAACACAGGCATATGATGAATCGGGTCTGTGAACCAATACAACCACAATTAATTTTTTTTTTAGTAATGCTCATGTTAAGGGTTACGCCACAAAAAACTTTAAATTCGGAAACCGTAACGGGCAAGGTTTGAATTTGGGTTGGCAGTGATAAACTGTTGTGCATATAAATTGATTTGATCTACAATCAATGCATACAGATCTGTGAAAAACAGGTCCAAAAAATTAAGGGGAGTTCTTAAATTTGCTGTGCCCACCTGAATTCTGGGTTTGGCAGTGAATGGGGAAAGTACGGGTACTGCAGAATTTGTGAACTACCAATCGGTATTTGCAAGCACATCTGGAAGGATACTAGGGGTTCTATGGGCTTGTGTGCGAATTCTTGGTGGCTGCGCTTGTACTGCACTTATGGGACTCGCCACATCACCAAGTGATACTGCAGTGCTGGTATGTGAAAAAACAGGATGTACTAGGCCATTGGTGCTCGCCAGTTCACCAAAAGGTAGAGTGGCACTAGTACTGGTACTGCTGCATATGAGAGTCATCATGCGATTGTAACATCTCAGCAACCTGGGAATGGGGTCGGATATGTCGGATCTTAGCAGGAACCTCTTCTCCATTGTCTGAGGTATCTGTCAGGGTGCCATTGCTGTCTACGGGTTCGTATTCTGAGGCTGATTGTGTCAGTGAGTCTTCCCCTTCACTTTCATCTGACAAGCTCAGAATCCTGTAGGCCTCTTCACTAGAGTACCTTTCCATTGACATTTTGGCCACTAAATGTATAGGTACCTAGTACGACTCATGAGAAAAAAGAGCACCTGGCTGTCAGGGACTGCTTGAACTGCTACAAAAAAGTTACTGGCAAGTTCTAACAGAGATCAGGCCTGATTCTGCGAACACTACGGTTTTGTATGAAATGTATCAAGTGACAGTGCCCTACTGACACTTCACTTGCTGGGGGAGAAGGGGGGTAAGGGTAGGGGCTAAATGCAGTTGTGCCAAGGCTGATCCCGCTGATGCCTTTTTGGGGATGCTATACTAATGTGAATGCTGGTATAGTGCTGATCTGATCAAAGATATTGATCTGTTCAGACTCTAAACTAGCAATGGAGGTTTATTGTGTATGTGAGCGTGTTCCTGGCAATCAAGGGGTTAAATGTGATTACTAGTGTACTGACGGACAATCTTATGCTATCTGGGAGGGGTGCGAAAACCTTGGGAGCTCGAATCACGTATATATGTGATTTTGCAACCCCTTCCCCCCCCCCCCCCCCCCGTGCCGCCCTGTAGCAGTATTTCTACTATAGGGCTGAGCAGAAGCGGTTAAACATGTCCAGTAAAAAAATGTAAAAAATCTAATTTCATCATAAATTTAGGCCAAAATGTATTCAGCAACATGTCTTTGCTAAGAAAAATCCCAATACGTGTAAATGAATTGGTTTACGTGAGAGCTATAGTGTTTATAAATGGCGATATAGATACTGGAATTTTTTTTTTTCACTAATAATGGCGGCGATCAGTGACTTATAGCGGGACCGTGGCAGGCATTCTGACACTGGGGGGGGAACTGACTTGATGTCACTGACATCCCCAGTGACACCAATACAGTGATCAGTGCTAAAAAAAACTAATATACTAATGTACTAATAGCACTGGGCAGGAAGGGGTTAACATGAGGGGCGATCAAAGGGTTAGCTGTGTGCTGGGAGTATTTTACTGGGGGGCGGGTGTGCTTCATTGTAAGCACACTGCTCTGGATGGCTGTGCACAGCCACCAAGAGCAGTGTGCCCGAGCAGATAGGGAGAAGGACTGTTAGTAAACAAAGCAGTCCTCCTCCTGTCAGTGATCATCGGTAATCACTGGGTGCCAGTGGGTAATCGAATGGCGAATGGCGACGTGGGTATGGCCAGAAATGCAAAATTATGTATATATACTTGATTTTGTGCACCTATGTCGCACCTGTAGCAGTAATTCTGCTATAGGGTGGTCGGGAAGTGTTTAAAAGATATATGGGAAGATTTACTATAAGTGGTGCACTCAAAATTTGGTGTAGCTGTGCATGGTAGCCAATCAGCTTCTAATATCAGTTTGTTCAATTAAGGTTTAGCGGTAAAACCTGGAAGCTGATTGGTTTCTATGCAGAGCTGCACCAGATTTTGCACTTTCCAGCCTTAGTAAATAACCCCCATAGAGTCTTCCTTTAAATAAATAGATTCATTCCTTTCAATTTATTTCAAATATATACATCAATTTATTTCAAATATATACATCAAATAAGTAAACAAATCAGTATATTAAAATATCTACATTTTTTTTTTTATAAACTCAGAGCATACAATAAGTACAGGTAATACAAGGTATCAGTCGGAAATACAATAAGAGGTAATGCACGTACAGCAAACAAAAAGATACATAGCAATACATAGACAAAGAATCAGACGTACGTCATCCCAGGGGAAAGAAAACGGGAAAAATGAGCAGCAGCAAAGAGCAGGGTAAAATATCTACATTATCAATACCTAACACCACAGAATCTACTGTATATCCCTACCATGGGTCTGTTTGTTGTATTACTAAAATAATCATAAATCAAACTGATATATTTTGTCTTAAATACATCCAATCAGGGGTGGACTGACCATTTGGGAACTCGGGCCCCATGAGATGCCCCTGGTACCTTTCATAGGCTTTTTTGGGTGTGGTTTAAGTGTGGGCGAGGACACAGGGGCCCCTATTGCCCGGGGGCCCCATGAGTTGTCAGTCCGCCCCTGCATCCAATAGATGTATTTTTATATTTCTGATGTCCAGTTATCTAGTGAATTGCATTTATTTTCTCTAAGTTTCAAGGCTTTGTAATTAGAACCTTTTGCAGTTTCTTGTACCAGAGAAAGGGTATGATAAACATGCCATATTTATAAGCAGTCTGGAATACACAGGTTGGGTACAAAAGAACAGTTTGGATATGCTTAAGTAGTGACTTTTCCTTGTACAAATGCAATACTTTCTTCCTGGTGGTGTAGAGAAGATGACAGGACATGAAAATCAACGAGCCTTTGCACATATTCCTTTTTCCAAAGTGCAGAAGTGACTGGAATAGAAGGATAAAATCTTTTATTGTTCGACAAATAACACACATGTAGAAATCAGTATTTTTGCTAGAAAATTACTTAAAACCCCCAAATATTATACATTTTTAAAGCAGAGGCCCTAGAGAATAAAATGGAGGCTGGTGCAATTTGTTTAACCACTTGCCCTTCAGAGGATTTACCCCCCTTCCTGACCAGGCCATTTTTTGCGATACGGCGCTGTGTTACTTTAACTGACAATCGCGCTGTCATGCACCGCTGTACATAAATTAAATGTATCTAATTTTTTTCACACAATATTTCGGTAGTATTTGATCACCTCTGCATTTTTTTATTTTTTGTGCTATTAACAAAAAAAGACTGACAATTTTGAAAAAAAACAATATTTTTGACTTTGCTATAAAACATATCCAGTAAAAAAATTAAAAAAATCTAATTTCATCATTAATTTAGGCTGCAATGTATTCTGCTACATGCCATTGCTGAAAAAAAATCCCAATATGTGTAAATTAATTGGTTTACGTGAAAGTTATAGCGTCTACAAATGACTGTATATATACTGGAATTTTATTTTTTTATACTAGTAATGGCGGTGATCATCGACTTATAACAGGATTGCGGGACTGCGGTGGGCATTCTAACACTGGTGAGGAACTGACTAACTGCCACTGACATCCCAATTACATTGATACAGTGATCAGTGCTAACAAAAAGCACTGACACTGTACTAGTGAAACTGGGCAAAAAGAGGTTAACATCTGAGGTGACCAAAAGATTAATTGAGTGCTGTGTGTGCGTTTTACTAGGGATACATTCTTCTTTGTATTTTTCTGCTGCAGGGAAATACAAAGCAGCATGTCCTTGCTGGCAAGAGAGAGACCTGTGTTGTTTACAGACAGGTCTCTTCCCTGTCAGCTTTCCCCGACGATCACTGGGTGCCGGTGAGGAATCTCTGGTTGGGACCCAGTGATTGACATCTGTAGCCGCCAATGCCGGCGTTGGAAGGGCGGTGCGTGCACGTGCTCCCTACCCAAAAATGCAAATCACATATATATACATGATTTTGTGCAGTACTTCTACTATAGGGCAGCGGGCAAGCTGTCCCTTTAAAAAAAATTTGATCACTTTTATTTATTTATCTATTAGAACCCAGATCTCTCCTCTGCCCTTCAAAGCTTCAAGGTTGGTATGATCCAATGTAAGTAAGTGTTTGTTTATATCCGGCAAAACTGGAAGTGATGAAATGCTCATTGCTTCCATTTCCTTTTTTTTAATGTAGCTGTGTGTTTCTTGTTATTACCATAACCTACCACCAAAGAACAATTCAAAATAAATTTTCCAGCTCTTTACAATCGCAGCAATACCATACATGTGCATGTTATTTGTTGTTTGCACCTGTACTACAACCCAGAAACTATAGTGTGCATTTTTTTTTACCTAAAACATGCTAACACTGACACTAACTGACACTGATAACCCTGGCACTGAATTAGATCAAACCTTGATCTAGGTATTTTTTCTTTTATTTTTTAATATTTATTTATTTATCTTTTTTTACACAAACAGTTGTTTTTTTTTCCTTATGCAAGGAGAGAGATACAATGTATCTCTCTCCTCCATTCAGAGAGAAAAAAAAACAAAGGGGGGCAGGCTGCACAGTGACTGATCGCTGTGATAGCTAATCAGAGGCAATCACAGCGATCATGTGACACAGAATCGGGAGTCCCGGGTCCCAATCATTAGAACTGGACCCGGGGCTCTCAGTGACACCCCAGTCTTTGTGCTGGGAGTACGCCATGCAGCGCACTCCCAGCACAAAGACAGGTATACAAATATGCATCCCCACAGAAAAAAGCCCAGTTCTGTGAGGCTGCATATTTGTGTGATGTTGGCACCAAGAGGTTACCCAACTACCTAATTCACTGTGTGATAGATATCAAAAAAGCCTATGAAAAAGGTACCAGGGGCATCTCATGGGGCCCCTACTGACCCCGGGCCCTCGGGCAGTGCCCGAGTTTTCAAATGGTCAGTCCGCCCCTGGTCCAGATGGTGTCAAGTGGAAATGAGAGAAGGATCTAGCATGTCTGAGTGCAGGTAAGCTTGGTAGTGAAAATAGGTATTTAACCCAAAAGCAACAATGTAATATATTGCAGTTTACCAGTCATTAGATGTGGTGGCTGCATCAGTTTCCTTGTTTAGGCTTTCCCACTGTTTTCACCTGGTGATCTGGCCAGTAACACACCTCCTGTATTAGAGTGCCTACATTCTGGATGAAAGAGCACATGGGGCACCTTTGGACAGCAGCATTGTCAGTGTTGGGGGAGGGGAGTGTTAGATGTACTAGCATATTTAAATACACTAACAAATTGAAACCAAACTGCAGCTCAGGGGTTGATTTACTAAAGACAAGCAGACTGTGCACTTTTGCAAAGTGCAGTTGCACTCTGCAAACAGTAGTTGCTCCAAAGCTTAATTAATGAGGTAAAGATTCATTTTGCAAAGAATACCCAAAAAACAGCATTTTTGCTTGCACATGATTGGATGATGGAAGTCAGCAAAGCATCTGTTCAGACATTTACTAAGCTCTGGAACAACTGCACAGCGACACTAGAAGTGGTAATACAGGAGAAGGTGGCTATGAGAGAGCCTAGAGCCAGATCCATGTTATCCCTATGCTTATGATGTAACATGCATTTTTATCCTGGTGCAAGGGTATGCGTCTAACAATGTGAGTGGGCATTGTGGAAATGGTTTTAAATAAATAAAAGGTTTTAAAGATGTTATACTATGGTAGTCTCCCTCCATCCCTCCCTACATGTTGTGTGATACATTTAAAAGGAAAGAGTGCAGGCGGCCCAAGAAGAAGGCTGATGGTGGTTATCCATGATACTAAGCGCTGTATGACTCACCTGTGATAGCTAGACATATAAATCTGGTGAGTGTTCTGTGTTTATGGTGGAGGATTTCTGGAACACTATGGCACTTATTGTTGGAAACTGAGCACTTTTTTAGCATGGATACTTTAATATGTTTAAAGGCATTTTGCATTGCAGAAGGGGTTTGTGTTACGGCACTGCGTTATTTTAACTGACAATTGTGCGGTCATGCAACGCTGCACCAAAATGAAATTTATGTTCTTTTTTTCCCCACGAGCATTGTTTCGGTGGTATTTGATCGTCTTTGCATTTTTTATTTTTTGCGCTATAAAAAAAGACCAACAATTTTGCGAAAAAACCCCCAATATTTTGGACTTTTTGCTATAAAACATGTCCAGTAAAAAAATTTAAAAATCAAATTTCCTCATACATTTAGGCCATGTCTTTGCTAAAAAATAATCCCAATACGTGCAAATTAATTGGTTTATGTGAAAGTTATAGCATCTATAAATGGAGGTATAGATACTGGATTTTTTTTTATACTAATAATAGCGGTGATCAGCAACTTATGGCAGTGATCTTGGTGGGACTGCGGTGGATATTCTGACACTGGGGGGGGGGACTGACTTGGAGTCACTGACATCGCCAGTGAAACCAATACAGGATCAGTGAAAAAAAAGCACTGACACTGTACTTATGACACTGGGGAAGAAGGGGTTAACAATCGCTTTCACTCCTGTTATATTCAGAACAAATGGTGTATTTTATATTTGTGTGTATGTTGAGCAGTCCTCACCTTCAGTTGCACCCAGTTTACGACTGTAGCCTGGTTCCTATGAGACATCCCCCAACACTCATGTGAGCCTTATCAGCTTCTAATTGGGGTGGAGTTGAATGCTCATTTGAGCATCTCCCTATAAATTCAGATCAGCTCATGGGGGAGATCTCTGATGGGGGGCACAGTCTCTGATGGGGGTGCTGCTTCTGACGGAGTGCGGTTTCGAAAGAGTGCGAAGCAGTTAAACACAGCAGTTGAACTAAAGCAGGAGAAAGACACAACAACAGCAAGAAACTCTACTGCATGCTGGACAGACTGCAAGCAAACACCCTGGGAAACATCTCTTACATGCCTGAGTCCCACTCTGTGTACCTTTATATAATACACTCCTCTTCATACTACTACCTCTGTTCCCAAATCTCATTTCTTTACCCCTCTGCTCCACCCCAAAACCTGCACATCTCCCCCTCATTGCTATCATCTCCCTACTACTGCTCTCATCACCCCCCACAATGCCTCTTCTACTCCTTCTCATTTCCCTCTCCTCCATTCCCAAAATCCATTCACTATATCCCTCTGCTCCTCCTAAACATTTGTATATTGTGTCCTCACTGCTTCCTTCGCCCCTCTATGGCACCCACCACCTCCTCCTATTATTCCACTCTCCCACTGACCCGAACACCTCCACTAGGAGTTTCTCACGCTCCTGCACATCCCGCTCCCATGCCACCTTTCTCACCCTTCTCCTCCTCCTAGCCGCGGGAGACATCTCCCCGAATCCTGGCCCTCCACCTCCCTCACCCGCACAACACCCTCCCGCCGCCATGTCCTACCGCAACCTAGTATCTGTCCCCCTGCTCCCTAAAATCTCCCCCCCGTTTTCATGTGCACTCCTGAACGCCCGATCGGTGTGCAACAAGCTTACCGCCATCCACGACCTCTTTGTTTCCCGCTCCCTCAACCTCCTGGCGATCACGGAAACCTGGATGCAGCCCACTGACTCTACCTCCCCTGCTGCACTCTCCTATGGAGGTCTCACCTGGACCCACTCACCCAGACCTAACGGTCGTAAAGGTGGTGGGGTTGGTCTGCTCCTGTCACCGCGGAGCACCTTCCGAGTCCTCCCAAACCCCCCCTCCCTATCCTTCTCCTCCTTCGAGGCCCACTGCGTCCGACTATTCTCCCCAACCCCCCTGAAGATTGCTGTGATATACCGGCCTCCTGGATCCATACCCCGCTTCCTGGAAGACTTCTCCTCCTGGCTACCCTTCTTCCTCTCCTCTGAGCTACCCACCATCATTCTTGGGGATTTCAACATCCCTGTCAACCTTGACAACCCGGACACAGCCCGTCTCCTCCACTTAACCTCCTCCTTTGCACTTGCACAGTGCATACAATCCACCACCCACTCCGACGGTAATATCCTTGATCTTGTCTTCTCCAACCGCTGCGCTCCCCACAACCTCACTAACACCCCCTTCCCTCTCTCTGACCACAACCTGATCACCTTCTCTATCTCCTCGTCCTCCAACAAAAACCCCTCCAAATGTCACACTACTACCAGCCGTAACCTCCGCAACCTTAACCCTGCCCCCCTCCACTCTGCAGCTGATCAACTCCACGACCGCATCCTCCCCCTGTCCTGCCCCGACTTGGCTATGACTGCCTACAACAACGTGCTGTCAGCAGCCCTTGACTCACTAGCGCCTTTAACCACACGCAACATCAGACTCCGACCGCTCCAGCCCTGGCAGACTGATCGCACCAAAACCCTCAAACGACGCAGTCGTGCCCTGGAGCGACTATGGCGCAAAACAAAATCCCAACAAGCTTTCACCTGCTACAAATCTGCCTTCCGCACCTACACCTCCTCCCTCCACGCAGCCAAACAAGCCTACTTCCTGACCCTCATCAAGGCCCTCTCCTCCAATCCTCGCCGACTCTTCTCCACCTTCAACTCTCTACTCTCTCCACCCCCACCTCCACCCAGCACCTCACTCACCGCCCTTGAGATTGCCAATCACTTCAAAAACAAGATTGACACAATTCGCAAGGACATTGCCGCAACTCACACGCCCTCTCAACCCGTCCCCTCTCACACAGCTACCCCCTCATCCCCCCCCCCCCTGGACATTACCCGCAGGGACTTCGTCACTGCTCAAACTCCCTCCGACCCCATTCCCCCTCACTCGGCTACCCCCTCATCACCCCTCTCCCACGGCCCCACCACTGCTCTGACCTCCACTCCCACCCCACCCTACATTCCTCATACTGAAGCTCCCCCAACACTCCACACCTTTGACCTTACTACCATTGAGGAAGTCTCCAAGATCCTCTCTGATGCCCGCCTCACCACCTGCCCCCTCGACCCTATCCCCTCACAATTCCTACGACCTCCCTCCCCCTCCATCCTACGCTCCCTCACCCACATCTTTAATCTCTCCCTCTCCTCCGGCACTTTCCCCTCCCCACTGAAGCATGCACACATCACCCCCATACTTAAAAAGCCCTCCCTGGACCCCAATGACCCGAACAACCTCAGACCCATCTCCCTGCTCCCACTTACATCTAAACTCCTCGAGCGTCTCGTCTACACCCGCCTATGCTCTCACCTCAACGACAACAACCTCCTCGATCCCCTACAGTCTGGCTTCCGCCCCCTACACTCCACCGAAACCGCCTTACTCAAACTCTCCAACGACCTTCTAACCGCCAAAGCTAATGGCCACTATTCAGTGCTCCTACTCCTTGACCTCTCTGCGGCCTTCGACACAGTTGACCACCCCCTCCTCCTCAAAATACTACACTCCCTCGGCCTCAGAGATTCTGCTCTCTCCTGGCTCTCATCCTACCTGTCACAACGCTCTTTCAGCGTTACCTATAATGCTACCACCTCCCCCTCACTCCCCCTCTCTGTTGGGGTCCCTCAAGGCTCTGTCCTTGGGCCCCTTCTCTTCTCCATCTACACCTCCTCCCTTGGCCAACTCATACACTCTCACGGCTTCAACTACCACCTCTATGCCGACGACACACAAATCTATCTCTCAACCCCCCACCTCACCCCTTCGGTCTCTGCCCAAATCACACACCTACTGAGCGACATATCAGATTGGATGTCGCTCCACTTCCTTAAACTGAATCTCTCCAAAACCGAGCTCCTTGTCTTCCCCCCAGCCCGAACCCCACCCCCCATTGACTTCTACATCACATCCAACAACGTCAATATCAAACCCGCTCTGCAGGCCAGAGTACTTGGTGTCATTCTGGACTCCAACCTATCCTTCCAGCCCCAAGTCCAATCCTTAACAAACTCGTGCAGACTCCACCTCCGCAACATCGCCAAAATCCGCACGTTCCTAACCCCAGAAACCACTAAACAGCTCATCCACTCCCTCATCATATCACGACTCGACTACTGCAACTCCCTCCTCACTGGCCTGCCTCGCCGCTGGCTATCCCCGCTTCAGTTGATCCTGAATACGGCTGCCAGACTCATTCACCTTTCCAACCGCTCCATTTCCGCCACCCCCCTCTGCCAATCCCTCCACTGGCTTCCGATTGCGCAACGGATCAAATTTAAAATCCTAACACTGACGTACAAAGCTGTCCACCATACTGCCCCGAACTACATCACTGACCTAATATCCAAGTACCGCCCAGCACGCACACTCCGCTCCTCACAAGACCTCCTTCTCTCTAGTTCCCTGGTCTCCTCCTCCCATGCCCGCCTCCAGGACTTCTCCAGGGTGTCACCCATCCTCTGGAACTCCCTGCCCCAACCCATCAGATTATCACCTACTCTCCTCTCCTTTAGGCGCACCCTGAAAACCCATCTCTTCAGGGAAGCCTACCTCACCCCTTGCTAACTTGCTGACCTCCTCCACTCTTCCTACCACTCCATCCCCCACAGCTATCTCCTCCTGTACCACTATCCCACCCCTTCTAGATTGTAAGCTCGAAAGAGCAGGGCCCTCGATCCCCTCATGTTTTGCATTGTATTGGTATTGTTCTGTCACATGTTCTGTCCCCCTTTGTAATGTACAGCGCTGAGTGAACTATTGGCGCTTTATAAATACTGTATAATAATAATAATAATAATGAGTGGCAATCAAAGGGTTAACTGTGTGATGGGAGTGTTTTACTAGGGGGCGGGGGGTGTGTGCTTCAAAGCACACTGATCGAGACAGCTGTGCTCATCCATCCCGATGTAAACAATGCAGCCATCCTCCCTGTCAATGTTTGCAGGCAATCACTGGGCTCCGGCAGGTAATCACCAGAATGGGACCCAGTGATTGACTCCCGGGTCCGCAATCGGCGGTGCGGATAGGGTGGTGGCGTGCCTCGCGCGCACCAGCTACCCTGAAATGCAGGATCACATTTATATACGTGATCCTGTGGACAGGGGCCGCCTTGCCGCAGTATATTTACTGTGGGCGGTCCCCTAGTGGTTAAACTGTGAATAACTGAAAACACTTGGACACTTTATATGCACAAAGAGACATTATTCAAGTACAAAAGACACTTTATTGAATCATGTTTAACTTTTATTTGAGGATATGAGCATTGTAGAGAATATGCTTGTTTATTGTTTTTTATTTTATTTTTTTAATATTATGTGTATTATAATCATTGTATTATATTTAGTCACAAAACACTATTTAATGAGTTGGTGTGAGTGCCAGCGAACCACATGTGTGTTTATTTATGTAATCAATTAATTATCACAGTCACCATTTACCATAGTAGCTCACAAGTATATATATAATTTTTTTGACATAACATTTAAGAATTGGTAAGCTGTAATACAATAAATGTTTGTGTTTGGGTTTAATACTTCTTGAATTTGGTGCTTGCTACCCAACTCCATTAGATAGTTGCAAACCAGGAACATAGTTAGGACATCCTGAGTTATGAATCTAGCTTCTCACCTACCATAGAAATGAGCAATGTCCAGTTTAATACATTCTTGAACACATGGGCCTACAACTCCCAGAGGGCCCTTGTGCACCTGCACAGTCCACCCAAAAAGTTTGCTGTTCCTTTTCCAAACTTTTCTGTCTGCAGTCATTAAAGGTTCACATGTTGAAGGTAATGTGGAGCAGTATTTCTCAGCATTGGAACATGTTATTTTTGCTATGTAAAAAAATATGAAATATAAAATCTGGCGTGTTTTTGTACATTTTACAAGAGTGCACTTACTTAGCATTTCCCATCTGTATCAATAAGTTTTTTCTTTCTTTTTTTAACTAACTTGAATCTTTTTATTTTTTTTAAAGTTCTTCTCACAAATCACTTTATTAATTTTGGATACTTTGTTTTTCTCATCAATCTTGGTGCTGCATCGTAAACCATCTGCTGTATTTATGCTTAAGGGCATCACATCTCGCTACTGTTTCATTATAAGTTTAGTTTATTGTTTTGTTTACTTTTACATATTCCTCTTCCACTTTACTTTCTTTTGTTAATTTTGATCCAATCTGGTTGCTTAGGAACCATACTGGGAGGATTTCAGATACCTCATTTTTACAGCATTATGTTACGTGACCATTTGCTTTTGATTGTGACCTTCAATTTCACTGAAATAATGCAAATTTGGCTAAAAATTTCAGCAATATCAAGGTCATTACTGAATAAATGAAAGAAAACCAAACCTGAAGAATAAGCAGGGCAATTTTAAATTGCAGTCACCTGGAGGGTTTAAAGCACCACATTATTTTACCTGCTAATTGGGGACATACAGTAAGAGATTATTTTACTGTACAGTAGGTAGAAATAACATGAGAGAAAAGAAAGGACATGTAAAAAATAGCTGCTAAATTGCCACCATTTTTTTTAGCAAGGCTTGGACTGTTTCTTTTAAAAAAATGTGGAACATATTTAGGATCTCATTAGCAAAATACTGTATTTATAGCATTTAAAAGCATTATGATGTATAGAAGAAACCTTTTCAACCTCTTGCTGTAGAGTTTTCAGAATTGGAATCTGGGGTTTTTTTTGGTGTTCCTTTGCATTGCATTTTTCAAATCTGTAAAGCAAATGTCTCTTTTTGGAAAACAGATTTCATTTAGGCTCCTTGTGAAAAGGCCAACTGCCTGACTGTCTCTTTCATCAATGTTTAAAGAGTAATTCTCCTTTTGTCGGGAAAGAATACAATCCCCTCCGGGGATTGTTGTGGATTCCTATCTGTTTTTGATCTGAAGAAAAAGTTGTTTGCTCGACTTCATCTTTTGGAAAGTGATTCTAAATGGGAGTGAATAATTCATTTTAATCAGCTGGTGCACCTTCATGGTTTTGATGAGAAAAGTTGGAGTGTTGGCACCCCTTTAAAAGTGATTATCCCTTTGTAGTAACCCACCAAAAATGAAATTTTTGTTGCAGAGGATACCTAAAAACTGATTTATATCTTAGAGTAGACTTCAGACAAAATCAGTGAGTCAATTTCACAAGCAGGAAATGAAGTTACTGGAGAAATTCTGTACACTGTTTACAGAACATCTCCAGGTAGCCATATTGCATTGAATTTTACAGCAAATTACAGCGCTGAAGATTGAAGAGGAAAGGTAATTTTGAATAACTTTAAATTACAATATGGTTTGTGTAGCAATTGCATATAGATATATATATATATATATATTTGAAAAGTTGATGAATCTGGGTGAAAATTGTCAGCTGAATTGAACCTGCATTCAAGGAGATGCAACCACTGTTTGCATATTCTGACAGTTGATTGTCAGAATTCAGTATCTACAGTGGGAGATTTGTCCATCTGTGCTGTTTCGTGTAGATAGAGGAATCTGTTAGATTTCTTTCATTAAGCTTTCAGGCTGAATGAAAGAAACCAAGGGGTGTATTGACAGCTTTAGAGACATGCAAATCAGGAAAGTAAGAGGGAAGTCAAGACTACCTGGATCAACTGTGGGTATAGGGGTATAGGATTATAACTTTTTGTTTTGCAATGGTAGAGCTGGATGGACTTTTGTCTTTTTTCAACAAGACTAATGTAACTACAGTCAGGTCCATAAATATTGGGACATCAACACAATTCTAAAATTTTTGGCTCTATACACCACCACAATGGATTTGAAATGAAATGAACAAGATGTGCTTTAACTGCAGACTGTCAGCTTTAATTTAAGGATATTTACATCCACATCAGGTGAACGGTGTAGGAATTACAACAGTTTGCATATGTGCCTCCCACTTGTTAAGGGACCAAAAGTAATGGGACAGAATAATAATCATAAATCAAACTTTCACTTTTTTATACTTGGTTGCAAATCCTTTGCAGTCAATTACAGCCTGAAGTCTGGAACGCATAGATATCACCAGACGCTGGGTTTCATCCCTGGTTATGCTCTGCCAGGCCTCTACTGCAACTGTCTTCAGTTCCTGCTTGTTCTTAGGGCATTTTCCCTTAAGTTTTGTCTTCAGCAAGTGAAATACATGCTCAATCGGATTCAGGTCAGGTGATTGACTTGGCCATTGCATAACATTCCACTTCTTTCCCTTAAAAAACTCTTTGGTTGCTTTTGCAGTATGCTTTGGGTCATTGTCTATCTGCACTGTGAAGCGGCGTCCAATGAGTTCTGAAGCATTTGGCTGAATATGATCAGATAATATTGCCCGAAACACTTCAGAATTCATCCTGCTGCTTTTGTCAGCAGTCACATCATCAATAAATACAAGAGAACCAGTTCCATTGGCAGCCATACATGCCCACGCCATGACACTGCCACCACCATGCTTCACTGATGAGGTGGTATGCTTAGGATCATGAGCAGTTCCTTTCCTTCTCCATACTCTTCTCTTCCCATCACTCTGGTACAAGTTGATCTTGGTCTCATCTATCCATAGGATGTTGTTCCAGAACTGTGAAGGCTTTTTTAGATGTCGTTTGGCAAACTCTAATCTGGCCTTCCTGTTTTTGAGGCTCACCAATGGTTTACATCTTGTGGTGAACCCTCTGTATTCACTCTGGTGAAGTCTTCTCTTGATTGGTGACTTTAACACACATACACCTACCTCCTGGAGAGTGTTCTTGATCTGGCCAACTGTTGTGAAGGGTGTTTTCTTCACCAGGGAAAGAATTCTTCGGTCATCCACCACAGTTGTTTTTCGTGGTCTTCCGGGTCGTTTGGTGTTGCTGAGCTCACCGGTGTGTTCCTTCTTTTTAAGAATGTTCCAAACAGTTGTTTTGGCCACGCCTAATGTTTTTGCTCTCTCTCTGATGGGTTTGTTTTGTTTTTTCAGCCTAATGATGGCTTGCTTCATTGATAGTGACAGCTCTTTGGATCTCATCTTGAGAGTTGACAGCAACAGATTCCAAATGCAAATAGCACACTTGAAATGAACTTTGGACCTTTTATCTGCTCATTGTAATTGAGATAATGAGGGGATAACACACACCTGGCCATGGAGCAGCTGAGAAGCCAACTGTCCCATTACTTTTGGTCCCTTAACAAGTGGGAGGCACATATGCAAACTTAATTCCTACACCGTTCACCTGATTTGGATGTAAATACCCTCAAATTAAAGCTGACAGTCTGCAGTTAAAGCACATCTTGTTCATTTCATTTCAAATCCATTGTGGTGGTGTATAGAGCCAAAAATGTTAGAATTGTGTCGATGTCCCAATATTTATGGACCTGACTGTATGTAACTTCTACTCCTCCTGTGGGCCTGGGACAAGCATAGTGGGAAACGGCAGGTACTGCTGAGAGAGATCAGTCCCCCCCCCCTATCTGGTGAATGATTCTGGATGTAACAAGCATTTAGTGACTTCTGGGTTCAGAATAGTCATTTTTCAGTTGCTGTGGCCAGAGACAGAGCTGTTCAAGCATAATCTGGGCTTGGTCAGCTTTACATGGGTTCATAGGTGACATTAGAAGTCTGGTTTCTACCTAAATCGGAACTAAACCCCCCAAAGTAATCACCTACACATGCCAGTGATGTAGTAGTTAAATCCCTCACTGGCTACTGTCATCTTCTCCATAACTACTTCAGGGTGCCAAGTTTTCAGGCTCTTGATTAGCTAGTAGAGGAAGTATGTAATCCTGTGTACTATAATTAACTTAGTGTATTTTCTACTGACAATTTAGATTTGACAAACATGTGCAAATGTCTGATAAATTGACATTACCACTATTTTATTCCCCAGGGTCTCTGCTTTTAAGAAACATATTATGTTTGGGGGTTTTAACTAATATTTAAAGTGTCATTAATCACAGACTACGAACAACCAATTTCATGCTATATAACAGAGTGTTCATTCTCACAAAGCCACTAAAGCATTTGTTTTGTGTAAAGTGAAATATACATGGTTGACCCTGCCTTCAGCTGTCCCTCCCATCTTCTCTCTGTCCCCGTTGCAGGCTAAGATTGTGTAGACCAGCTGGTGTCCTCTACTGAGCGAGTTCAATTTCAATTCCCTTCTAATCTATGAATTACTTCTTTTTTTTTATCTGTGAAACCCACATGACTATAGATTTACACACGTGGGCATATACACAGTTTGTAAATTACACAACCCTCCCTCCTCCATGCCCTCCTAATGCTAAACTCTATGGGGTTAGGATATGGTATGCTGATTAATTACATTAATTAAGAAACTCACAAAAAAACTTAGTTTTATTATAAATAAATAATAAATATATGAAATGTAATTGCTAATACCTGTAAATTAAAAAAGAGCCTTGGATGCAGATGCTGTCTGAACAAAATGAAAGTGTTAATCATCTTTGACTCCACCTACACCATATAAATGCACAAAAAATACACATTTGATGTTCAATAAAGATTTATAGGGAGCTATAAAAAGTGTTTTGATATTTATATTTTAATTTGAATGGCTGTTCTAAAACTCTTTCTTTTTAGTCATGTGACTGGCACAGCACCCATCAGGGCTGTGAAGACAGACTCATACTGTAGTGATATAAAACACTTCCAAGGATTTTCCTCTGCAGATACAAAAATAGAGGGTAGAGTAGACCATACAACAATGCTGCATGAATAAGGTAGTTAGAGAATAAAATAAATACAATGACATGATATATCTGATTTATGTGATTGAACAATGGCAATTAAAACAGATCTGTTTAGTATCAATTTAAGCCTAAAATGTGCATATGTGTGTTAAAAAATAAAACAGCTCTGATATACATGCAACTATACCAAATACTTGTTCTGAGTCAATGGGGTTTATTTACTTAAAGCAATTTCAAAGGTCATGTCAGTTTACAAGGACATTTTTAGCTTAGTAAACGTAGTGAAGATGCAATTTACACAGAATACCCATTCATGCACAAGGGAAAAATCAGTATTTTTGCTTGCACATGATTGGATGATGGAAGCTGCAAACAACTAGGGCCAAAGAGAGCCTGATAGGAGGTTACAATGTGGACCAGGTGGCTTATTAGGAAAAAACAGACTTTGTTAAATCCAAATGATACAAAAAACATAAAAGAACAATAGTTTACCTTCACACCATATAAAAAATTAAAAAAGACAACGTTGTTTTTTTAAAAAAAAATTTATATGGTGTGAAGGCAATCTATTGTTCTTTTATGTTTTTGTATCATTCAGCTCATCCCCAGTCTTCAGTATCAGGATAAATAAGCTATACTGAAAAACATTGCAAGAACAGCTGGACATACAGAGAAGAGATTTATTTTAGCAGCTGCCATCTTACCTGTTTTAGTAAGGGCGTTAATTTTTACATTGATGTGATGTTTTTAAAATACCGGATGGATTTAAACTTTTATCAGCATGTTTTATTTTTTCTAATATAGTATAACCATTGCATGCTAATAGAAAAACTATAATGATGTTTAGCAAATAAAGCATTTTTTTCTGTAAATAATATCACAGATTATGTTGATTGAATTAAAATTAATTTTAAATCCTGAATATATATTTGTTAAGTTTGCCTGTCAGCCAAGTTTTAGTCTCTGCAAATGTAATATAAACTGAATTTCTCTGATCATGTATTTTTATAGCAATATGTCCATGTTTTTATTGTGATATGTATAGCATGCAGTGCTAGAGGGCACAGATTTTGCTTATACAGGCAGGAGGAAAATGCTTTTCTTCCTTTCTCCAGCGTAATACTAAATTAGAGATAATTAGTTCTTTTAACATAGTAAAAAGTATTCCAGATTGTGGGGCAGAAAGGAAGAAAACACTCTAGCCAACAGTTGGTCAGGTCACTGGATGGAGAAGTAGGAAAGGAGGATTGTAATTAGTGAGGAGAGTAGGAGGACATGTAATGAGCAACATTTAATCTAATGATTTTGTTTATATGCCCATCTTGAATGCCTACAAGTGCAATGGAACAAGTGCAGAGTCCAAAATTAAAGGGGAATAAAATGTTGTTAAAGAACAGGCTAGGCTATCTTAGTATCCTACACTGTAGATTTCAAAACCGATAACAGCAAACATTACATATTTTACTGTATACTGTTTTATTGTTTCTACATAGGTAGAAGGTTTTCTAAAGCTCCGTGTTCAAGGTCTAGCCTGATCAAATCTATCTCAGAAAAATTTAATTTGTGCAAATAAAAAGCTGCCGGGTGTAGCAATCATGCACACAGAGATGGATGCGGTCATCCATTTTGCTCCAAACCCCTTCATTTTGTATCTCTCTCTCCCAAATCAGATTCCTCCGATATCCCCCCTCCCTCTCTGTTGAGTGACATTTGGTCTGGATGATGACAGAGATCACAGGCAGCAAACTCATTGGGAGGGCATTATGGCTATAAAACTCACTAGCTAGTGCCCCTCTGTCTGCAAGACTCTTGCTGGAGAAGGTATCGTAAAACCATAAACCCAGCCCTCACGGAGCTTCAAAGACGTTCCAGGTAGTCGTAAAAACAGACTTACATTTAAAACTCACTTTTCCATATAATTTTATATCTTCAAATAGGACATAATTATATAAACATGGAGCACATATTCGGACGGTTCACTTTAAGACAAGTCGCCTGGTATATTACACCCCCTGGCTGGCATATACAGGAGAGCAGAAAATTATATCTCCTAAACCAGTGGTGGGCAACCTTTTTTTTCAACTGAGCCAAATCTCGCCAAAACCACGATTGAAATTTATTTTGAGAGCCACATTTTTAAAACTGAAAATACATCCCCCATATAGTAATTCATCCCCCATAGTAATTCATCCCCCATATAGTAATTCATCCCCCATATATTAATTCATCCCCCATATAGTAATTCATCCCCCCTATAGTAATTCATCCCCCATAGTAATTCATCCCCCCTATAGTAATTCATCCCCCCTATAGTAATTCATCCCCCATAGTAATTCATCCCCCCTATAGTAATTCATCCCCCATATAGTAATTCATCCCCCATATAGTAATTCATCCCCTATAGTAATTCATCCCCCATATAGTAATTCATCCCCCATATAGTAATTCATCCCCCATAGTAATTCATCCCCCATATAGTAATTCATCCCCCCTATAGTAATTCATCCCCCATAGTAATTCATCCCCCATATAGTAATTCATCCCCCATAGTAATTCATCCCCCATATAGTAATTCATCCCCCATAGTAATTCATCCCCCATAGTAATTCATCCCCCATATAGTAATTCATCCCCCCTATAGTAATTCATTCCCCATATTGTGTCAATTCACTTACCTTTGCTCCGCGCGTTCTTCTCGCCGTGTTCCCGCGCCGTTCTGGTCTTCAGGGCGGACTGTGAGAGGAGAGGAGTTCGTCACGCTGCCCCGCCTACATCCTGGCTGCCCCGCCTACATCCTGACAGCTGCAGAGTCCTGACTTTTGGGGCGGTCGCCCGAGAGGAGGGAGGGGAGCGGGCGCCCGGCACACAGAAGAGCCGCATTTAAGTTTGTAAAGAGCCGCATGTGGCTCGCGAGCCGCGGCTTGCCGACCACTGTCCTAAACCATCCAAGCAGGTATCTCATATTTCATATGTAGACGTCCAGCAGAAGATTCTACGTATTAATCTACTTGTGGATAGAATGTTCTATGTATCCAGGGTAAGTTATGAACCATAATATAAGCTTCGAGGGATTTTTGGTCATAGCTTGGGTCTCCACCTGCCACACTCGCCCAAATGAGGCGATTGGTTCTCTGTTTCAGGGAGACACCCTGCTGAGTTCCTAGATAAAGGCTGTGATGCTTGAAGTTAAGTTAAGCTGAGTTGAAGTTGAAGATTCTCCCTTTTAACATCGGAACTAACTTTGGGTGATAAAGCATACTTTTGGCTCATGAAACCTGATCTGCTTAAACCAGGACATTTGGCAAGTACTTTACCTCCCTATATTCCTTTCTGTTATCTCTTTGCTGTGTTATTGCTCTCTGTATATATATATATAAATATATATATTGGCTACATCTTTTTCTGCAAATATTTTTATTGCACCCTTTGACCTTTTAGTAATAAATAAATCTTACTTTCTGAAAGTGTTGAACTGTTTCTAAAGCTCTTGAATGGAAACTAAGCATGCCTGCCTCTGAAGAGCGCTACTGTGTGTGTGTTTTAAACTTCGGTATATCTCTGCCTGCGGTGACAGTGGTATACTGACAATTATTCAAACATCATAGTGTTATTGCTGATATTTCTGAGTTTCCTCTTTCTCTGTACAAAAAGGAGGTGGTGGCAGTGTGAAGGGTTAATTGCGTAATTAACCCAACCCAGTAACAATCGCTCCCAGGCTGCCAGCATACAGGTTGTGGTCCATTAGCTGGAAAATCTTTGTGCATGGTGCAGCTGGGCATGGCATTGTTACTCATGTGACAGCGCAGTTTTAGATTGGCTAGTCCTTCGGTCATGAGTTTGGTGAGAAGGGCTGGGGTCTGACTCCACGATCCAGGCACTTTTGTTGGTATTGTAAAGGCTGGTAGCTTATAAAAAGCAACAAAGTAACTGCTACATGTTTGGGACAATACTGTCCTTTTTCAAGCAACTAGAAATGTGGCTGCTGGTACTATGCAGTTTGTAGAGAACCTATTGCCCATGTTGGCTGATAAAAGTTGAGTTCAGCTATTGTTCTTGATCCTAGAGATGTGCAATATTTGCAGTCTTCTAAATGCTATATTGTTTATAATGAAATGGTTACATAAATATGGCTAGAGGGAAAGGGGCTTTTTCTGTCAACTTTATGTCTACATCCTTCTACAATTAAAGCCCAACTCCAGGCTGATGTTAAAGTGATTGTAAAGGATCAAATTTTATTTTCAAAAATAACAAACATGTTATACTTATCTGCCTGTGCAATTGTCTTGCACAGAGCAGCCCCACTGCTCCTCCTATGGGGTTTCCTGATGTGCTCCTGGCTCCTCCCCCTGTCGAGTGTCCACCATAGCAAACTGTCTGCTATGGGGGCACTCATGCAGCCTCATTCCTGAGCCAGCTCTGTGTGTCCATAAAAAGGAGCAACAATGTGCACACCTCAGTCTTCTTGCAGCAAAGAGAGAATCCCTTGGTATTCAGCCTGTGAAAAGTACAGCTCTCTATTTATACCCAGCTTGCATTGGGAATTGTAGTCCAATTGTCCATAGACTGCCATAGTAAATTTTCTTCCCATCACCTCATGACCCATGGTTCAGTGCTGAATCAAAATTAAAGTGGAAAAAGATTAAAAAAAACAATGCAGCCATCACATCTAGGAATCGGTACAATACAATATACTGAATGTTTGTTTTAGGTTTAATACTGCTTTTGTGAGAGCCTGCATGAACTTGGCCAGTGACAGGGCAGTTTTGTATCAGCCAGAATAGGGACAAACAGGCTCAGAGAACTACTAGCCAATTTCTGTTGGTTTGTGCTACCAATGTGCACTGATGCTAAGAATGCCCATGAAAATTGTACTGTTACCTAACACCAAATAGAGCTTTGAAGCATCCCTCAAGCAAGTTATTTCTAAGATTTGTGAATTTTCAATGTGGCCCTTGAAGATGCATTAAAAGACCCTATCTACTCTGTATGCTGTTTTTAAATCCTTTTTTCATAGGTCCATGTTCTTCGTAGTAGTGCCTAGCTTCCCTTGCTTTTTTACAGCAGTTTTCCTATTAGTCCTAACAATGGCCAGAATAACAATAAGATTTGTCCCTAAAAGACTTCAATGGGATTTGTCCAGGTTCAGGTTTAAACAAATTTTGCGCAAGATTCATCTAACCCTTAGCAATTTGAACCCAGGCAGATTTGCCCATCGCTATCCATAGTCAAGAATGCAGCTGCACAATTATGAAGATAGTGAGCTCTTTGGTAATAATGGGGTATCTTTGCTGGGGTATCACTGATGATAAGAAAGGTGAGGAATCAGCCCAGAACTACAAGGGAGGAGCTGGTCAATGACATGAAGAGAGCTGGGACCACAGTTTCAAAGGTCACTGTCGGTAGAACACTACACCGTCATGGTTTCAAATCATGCATTGCACGAAAGGTTCCCGTGCTCAAGTCATCACATGTCCAGGCCCGTCTGAAGTTTGCCAATGACCATCTGGATGATCCAGAGGAGGCATGGGAGAAAGTCATGTGGTCAGATGAGACCAAAGTAGAACTTTTTGGTCTAAACTTCACTCGTCGTGTTTGGAGGAAAAAGGATGAGTTGCATCCCAAGAACACCATCCCTACTGTGAAGCATGGGGGTGGTAACATCATGCTTTGGGGGTGCTTTTCTGCAAAGGGGACAGGACGACTGCACTCAATAAAGGAGAGGATTTTGAGCAACAACCTCCTTCCCTCAGTCAGAGCATTGAAGATGGGTCGTGGCTGGATCTTCCAACATGACAACGACATGACGCACACAGCCAGGATAACCAAGAGTGGCTCCGTAAGAAGCATATCACGGTTCTGGAGTGGCCTAGCCAGTCTCCAGACCTAAATCCAATAGAACATCTTTGGAGGGAGCTGAAACTCAGCGACAGCCCCGAAACCTGACAGATCTAGAGGAGATCTGTGTGGAGGAGTGGGCCAAAATCCCTGTTGCAGTGTGTGCAAACCTGGTCAAGAACTACAGGAAACGTTTGACCTTTGTAATTGCAAACAAAGGCTTCTATACCAAATATTAACACTGATTTTCTCAGGTGTTCAAATACTTATGTTCAGCAGTGCAAGACAAATAAATTCTTTAAAAATCATACAATGTGATTTCCTGAATTGTTTTTTTTTTTCTGTCTCTGAGTGGGAATGCACCTACAATGTGAATTTCAGACCCCTCCATGATTTCTAGGTGGGAGAACTTGCAAAATCGCAGGGTGTTCAAATACTTCTGTTCTTCACTGTACACCCACTGGTCAATAGGGATGAATGGGCCATCCAGTTGGACCCTTTGAATTTAATATCACTTTAAGCCAGTCCTTCACCCTAAATAAAAACATACAACCCCCCCACCTTCTTCTCTTTTCCTCTCTCACATTTAGATTTTTTTTTTTACTTTATAGCTTTTTTGTGCTGCTAGAATGATGTTTGCCCTACCAGTTCCTGCATGTACATGCATGTGCATTCCCACTAAGTGATGGGAGTTAAGTCAAGTTATCCAAGCTCAAACCTCCCCAGATGGCTCTGTCAGGCCCTTCAGCACATCTGTGCATGTGCCATACTAACAAAGATGGCAGCACTGGAGGGGTTCAGGGCCAAATCTAAAGGGGACTGAAATTCCTCTTTAACTGCAGCAGAGAAAAATCAGGTGTGTTCCCTTGACACACTGGAGAGTTTAGTATATAGATGCAAACCAGTATAGAAATAATACAAACTTTATACTTATAAAGGTTAATAATAGTACATATATCAATCTACAAAAAGGTATTCTCAGCAAAAGGCCCAACAAGAGTACTAGTAGAACTGTGCACATATACCCAGGTATATATAGTTATTAGTAGAGATAGCTCCAGGTGAGAGTTGCAGCAAAGTCCATTTGTGTGGGCCCCTCGGGATGATCAGTATGTGGTATTCATCTTGGTGTCAGATACCTAAAGACAAGATCTATGGTGATGAGGAGAGCCACCAGCTATTGTCCAACCAGCCTGGAATGAAGCTTTTTACCAGCAGAAACCATGTAATGACGGTAGAACTCAGAGTCAGCCTGTCTACTCTGCGCATAGTCCCTATTAGCGTGTATTAGTAGCTGGACCACTAACTACCAGAAGTGACCATCAGATGCCTAATTTGTCTCTAGCCTATGCTGATTATTGAGTTCTAAGCTAAATCTAGCTATAGAATACCAGACCAGGGACAGGGTTAACTAAAATAACAGGAATTGCACATAAATTCAATTGCAATAAATAGGTCCACCTACTATTTTACTAGAAGGTGATCTCTATACACATTTGACTTTATCAAAGGGTTCGAACCCTTTGATAAAGTCAGGTGACAAAACACGTGTCAGGGTCAAGCTGCACGACGTACTCTGTAATGAGGCATCCACCTTACATCCCCCGCTGGAAGTGACATATCGCTCGCGAGCAGCGAGGAGGATCAGGTGAGACACTCACTCCATGTAATATACAAATACCCTTTATGGTTATTGTGGATATTTTGGCATGCTTTCATTTATTTTATATGAGTGCAATACTTTCTATCCAATAAATGGTTTTTAATGGATTCATGCTATGAGTTTCCTTTCACATCTTTCCCTGATTACGGAGTGTAATAGTTTGGAGGATGCCCCACCATCACATCAGTCTCTAATTGATGAAAGGCTTGTTGATTGATGATCTGTACTACACTGACACTCACCACAAGTGCTATTGCCTATCAGGTTTGGATGGGCCACGATATCTGGTGAGTGCCACTGAATTTGGGGAGGTTTTCCTCTGGAGCACGTGGTGATATTTGAGTGCATTTTATTCAACCAATTATCGTTATGTTGTTCACGTGGTGATCTTGTACTTTGTACTTCATCACAATTTTCATTTTTCAGTTGGTGGACTAATGTCAAATGATTTAAATATTTGTCTATATTTATTGAAGTGTTATATTTTGTGTTATATTTTTACTTTGCTATTGTGTTTTATATTTTTTTTGCTTTTATTTGTCATTGTTTCATGAGGTAATTATTGGATTATTCACTGTTAGGGCAGCTGCATGCTTACACATTTTATGTACTCATTTATTTATTTAGCTGAGTGATTTATTGTGCACTTTCTCTGATATAAGGTTTTATATATATTCACAACACATTTGCGCGGTGAATATACGGTTTATATATTGATTTTGAAGTCTAGATATATATTGGCAACAATATTGGGACACCCCTCCAAATCATTGGATTAAGTTGTTCCAATCACCTTTGTGGCCACAGCTGTATAAAATCAAGCACTTAGGCATACAGACTGCTTTTACAAACATTTGAGAAAGAATCGATCGCTCTCAGAAGCTCAGTGTATTCCAGTGTGGTACCGTGATAGGTTGCCACCTCTGCAATAAGTCCATCCGTGAAATTTCCTTGCTATTAAATATTCCACGGTCAACTGTTAGTGGTATTATAACAAGAAACTGGGAACAACAGCAACTCATCCACGAAGTGGTGGACCACTTAAAATGACAGAGCAGGGTTGGCAACTGTCTGCAGAGTCAGTAGCTAAAGACCTCCAAAGTTCATGTGGGCTTCAGATTAGCACAACAACAGTGCGTAGAGAGCTTCACAGATTGGGTTTCCATGGCCGAGCAGCTGCATCCAAGCCATCACCAAGTGCAATGCAAAGTGTTGGATGCAGTGGTGTAAAGCACACCGCCACTGGACTGTAAAGCAGTGGAAACATGTTCTCTGGAGTAACTAGTCATGCTTCTCTGTCTGGCAATCTGATGGATGTGTCAGGGTTTGGTGACTGCCAGGAAGACTGTACTTGCTTGACTACATTGTGCCAAGTGTAAAGTTTGGTGGAGGGGAGATTATGGTGTGGGGTTGTTTTTCAGCGGTTGGGCTTGGTACTTAGTTCCAGTGAAGGGAACTTTTAAGGGGTCAGCATACCAAGACATTTTGGATGATTTCATGCTCCCAACCTTGTTGTAACAGTTTGGGGATGGCCCCTTCCTGTTCTAACATGACTGTACACCAGTGCACAAAGCAAGGTCCATAAAGGCATGGATGAGTGAGTTTGGGGTGGAGGTACTTGACTAGCCTGCAAAGAGACCTGACCTCAACCCAATAGAACACCTTTGGGGTGAATTAGAGTGGAGATTGCTAACCAGGCCTTCTTGTCTGACATCAGCGCCTGACCTCACAAATGCGCATCTGGAAGAATGGTCAAACATTCTTATAGACACACTCATAAACCTTGTGGACAGCCTTCCCAGAAGAGTTGAAGCCATTATAGATTTATAGATGCAAAGGATGGGCCAACTTAATATTGAACCCTACGGACTAAGACTGGGATTCCATTAAAGTTCATGCGTGTGTAAGGGCAGGTGTCCCAATATTTTGGCAATAAAGTTAAATATTTTGTTTTTCAGTTTAACTCATGGATGGCATTGTGTGTCAGGGCTCTTTTGATCACTGAAAACAATCTCGGACACCCGTGATAATTAGATTGGCCGGAGAGCCCAATTTAAGGAAAAACTACCAAAGGACGGTGTTCCACATTATTAAGCAGAGCACCATTTTCAAGCAATATGGGGAAGAAAAAGGATCTCTCTGCTGCCAAAAAGAGTGAAATAGTTCAATGCCTTTGACGAGGCATGAAAACATTAGACATTTCACAAAAACTTAAGCGTGATCATCGCACTATTAAGAGATTTCCGGCTGATTCAGAGCACAGACGGGTTCGTGCAGATAAAGGCACATTAAGGAAGATTTCTGCCAGATCCATCCATTGGATCAAGAGTGCAGCTGCTAAAATACCATTACATAGCAGCAAACAGATATTTGAAGCTGCTGGTGCCTCTGGAGTCCCACGAACATCAAGGTGTAGAGTCCTCCAGAGTCTTGCAACTGTGCATAAACCTTCTATTCGGCCACCAATAACCAATGCTCACAAGCAGAAATGGCTGCATTGGGCAGAAGAATACATGAAGACTAATTGTCAAACAGTCCTATTCACTGATGAGTGCCGTGCAACCCTAGATGATCCAGATGGATAGAGTAGTGGATGGTTGGTGGACGGCCACCTTGTTCCAACAAGGCTGCGACGTCAGCAAGGCGGTGGTGGAGTCATGTTTTGGGCCGGAATCATGGGAACAGAGCTAGTCGGCCCCTTTGGGGGCCCCAAAGGTGTAAAGATGACCTCTGCAAAGTATGTGGAGTTTATGACTGACCACTTTCTTCCCTGGTACAGAAGGAAGAACTATGCTTTCCATAATAAAATCATCTTCATGCATGACAATGCACCATCTCATGCTGCAAATAATACCTCTGCATCAATGGCTGTTATGTGGATAAAAGAAGAGAAAGTCATCGTGTGGCCTCCATCCTCCCCTGACCTCAAACCTATTGAGAACCTTTGGACCATCCTCAAGCAAAAGATCTATGGGGGTGGGAGGCAGTTTACATCCAAACAGCAGCTCTGGGAGGCTATTCTGACATCTTGCAAATAAATTCAAGCAGAAACTGTCCAAAAACTCACAAGTTCAATGGATACAAGACTTGTGAAGCTGCTATCAAATAAGGGGTCCTATGTTAAAATGTAACGTGACCTGTTAAAATGTTTAAAAAGTTAAAATGTTGTTAAAAGTTTGATTGAAATAGCTTTTGATTTCAGTAAATATGCTGCAAACATAACAAATGACAATTTTCAGTTCTTTACAACCTATAAAGTGTTTTGAAACTTACTGTGCAGAATAATTTGGAACAGTGCATTGGAAGTTTTTTATGTTTAAAAAAAATACTGTTATCAAAATCAAATCAAACCCGCCCCGCAGGCCAGAGTACTTGGTGTCATTCTGGACTCCAACCTATCCTTCCAGCCCCATGTCCAATCTTTAACAAGCTCGTGCAGACTCCACCTCCGCAACATCGCCAAAATACGCACGTTCCTAACCCCAGAAACCACTAAACAGCTCATCCACTCCCTCATCATATCACGACTCGATTACTGCAACTCCCTCCTTACTGGACTGCCTCACCGCTGGCTATCCCCCCTTCAGTCGATCCTGAATACGCCAGCCAGACTCATTCACCTTTCCAACCGCTCTGTCTCCGCCACCCCCCTCTGCCAATCCCTCCACTGGCTTCCGATTGTGCAACGGACCAAATCAAAATCCTAACACTGAAGTACAAAGCCCTCCACCACACTGCCCCGAACTACATCACTGACCTAATATCCAAGTACCGCCCAGCACGCACACTCCGCTCCTCACAAGACCTCCTTCTCTCTAGTTCCCTGGTCTCCTCCTCCCATGCCCGCCTCCAGGACTTCTCCAGGGTGTCACCGATCCTCTGGAACTCCCTGCCCCAACCCATCAGATTATCACCTACTCTCCTCTCCTTTAGGCGCACCCTGAAAACCCATCTCTTCAAGGAAGCCTACTCCACCCCCTGCTAACTTGCCAACCTCCTCCACTCTTCCTACCACTCCATCCCCCACAGCTTTCTCCTCCTGTACCTCTATCTCCTCCCTCCTAGATTTTAAGCTCGAAAGAGCAGGGTCCTCAATCCCCTCATGTTTTGCATTCTATTGTTATTGTTCTGTCACATGTTCTGTCCCCCTTTGTAATGTACAGCGCTGAGCGAACTATCGGCGCTTTATAAATACTGTATAATAATAATAATGCTACCACCACCATGCTTCACTGTAGGGATGGTATTGGCCAGGTGGTGAGCGGTGCCTGGTTTCCGCCATACATGATGATTGGCATTCGTGCCAATGATCACTATTCACATCACCATAGTGCAGCTCACACATTTTTGTAAAGTATTTTAGTCTTTTCCAATATGTTCTATTCTTTTCTATTATTTTATATTGTATTCTGATGTATTCTGTTCAAATTCAGTCTATTCAACATTCACATTTTGGAATGCAGTTACTGTATATTATTCTATTTTATTTTATTTTATTGTTTTTCTATTCTATTCTATTCTATTCTTTGATTCTCTATTCTTATCGTTTCTATTCTTTTCTATTCTATTCTTTGATTTTCTATTATATTCTAATCTTTTCTATTCTATTCTTTTCTAATTGATTCTGTTCCTTTATTTTCTGTTCTATTTTGCTGTTTTACTCTAATATTGTCTATTCTATTCTTTTCTAATTGGTTCTATTATTTTGTATTCTTTTCTATTCTAATCTTTTCTATTCTATTCTAATGGATACTATTCTTTTCTATTTCTTTATTTTCTATTCTGTTTTGTTCTGTTTTACTCTAATATGTTCTACTGTATTCTGTTCTATCCTTTCATTTTCTATTCTGTTCTTATTTCCTGTATTCTTTTCTTTTCTATTCTGTTATATTCTTTTCTATTTCTTTTGTTTTCTGTTCTATTTTATTCTATTCTTGTTTTTAAATTCAAATTGTTTTTAGAATTTGTTTTCGAATGTGTTTTTGAATTTAAATTTCGACCGAATTTAGTTTAGTTATTTCAGATTCGTTTAAACTTGTTACGATTGTAATTTTGAATTTGGATACATCCGAATCTCCGAATAATGGCAAATGTGTCCGAATTTGGAATGAAACAAACTGCACATGTCTAACAGTGATAGAAGTCACAAGACTAACTGCTAATGAGAAAAGGTATTTAGCAGTTTGTTTTACTGAAATAATTGCATTTCCATGTTCTGTGTACTGTGGGAGACCAGATATAGTGAATGCAGGGTCCTGGGTTTAGTACCACTTTAAAATTAGACTTGAAAAAGACCAGAGAAAATGACCATAGAATTCATTGGTGTTCTCAGCTATTTTTCATGTACTTCACACAGGATTCGTTGACTGTGTTTGGCTCACTCATCAACATTCATGAGCAAAACACAGGCTCACGTTAAACTTTCATGTGACCCGTTAGGGAGATTTACCTTAACTTCCTGTCCATAGCCAAAACAGGAAGTGAGAAGAAATCACTGAAAATTACGGGAATCTCTTGCAATCCCCCCCCCAGTTTATAAGAACTAGTATCCTCATTGGAAGATTTCTTTTCTATTACTTCTTTGGGGACAGGACAAAGAGAGAAACCTCCACAATAGGGGCACGGACAGCAGTAAAACCTGACAGGTGTTCTAATCCCTCTACACTCTATCCACAACTAAAGTTTTGCCTTTAGTTATACTTTAACAATAAACTTTTCTTACTTTCTCTGTTATGGTCTGTTAAATATAACACTGAAAGTGTTTGTTATATCTGTATGATAAGTGAAAAGCTACCTGTTGATCCTGCCAGGAACAGGAAACAATCAGGTTTACAAATTCAGTGCACTTTGCCTCTGCTGCATTAAAAACTCAACCAGTTTTATAATCCCTGCCTAGTTCTTTTCTCTGAACTACAGAATGCCACCCACTATGCTATGAAGATAAGGAGGGGGTGCTTTTTTAGTGCTAGCACACTTTCTGTCCTAGGTTGACAGTACTGCTCCTCCATATATACAGTGCCGTGAGTGAGCGTTGTCACCCTAGGACAGGAAGTGTATTATTACCAAGATCACCTGTGAAGAATAAAAGCAGGAAAAAGAAAACCAATGCAGCCACCACCCCTAGAATTGAAAAACTGCAGTATATTACATTTTTCTATTGGATTCGGACACAAGTTAAAGATTTTTTTTTTTTCGTTTGCAAACTATTTTATTAGGAAGGTCAAACTCAAATACAACCAGACAGAAACATATACAAAAATGTCATAAGGTACCGTTTACAAAGGGGTCAGAATTGGACAACATCACTTATGGACTAGGGCATATCCTCATAAAAGACAGAAATGTAGCATGATAATATTAAATAGATATTGAATGAGTCTAGTATAGATTACACTTATAGTTCACAAATTAGAAACAAAAGTGGGTGATACAGGAAAAAATGTTGACGTAATTATAGGAATGAATATAAAAAATGATGGTGTATTCCAACTGATCCATTTTTCCTTAAATATATGTAAGTTATCACATAGTGTATGGTAGATGTATTCAGATAATTTATTTGTTTCCATCCTTACAAGCACCTGCAACCATGGGATAGAAGAGGAGCGCCAATTGTATGCTATCATCCATTGAATGAAGCAACGGAGTGTATGTATTAATCTGGCACAAGAAATGGGTATACTGCATCAGGTATTGAGGCAAATAATAGACATATTTGTGGAGTTAAAGAAATCGATTTGCCTGATATTTGGGATATTTTAGCTGTAGCTTGCAACCACAGATGTCACAGGAACTTACAATTCCAGAATATATGAATCAAGGTTCCTTGTTCAGAACAACCTCTGAAACAGCAACGGGAAACTGAGGGAAAGAAAGAGTGTATCTGAAAATATGGGTCATATACCATCTAGTATGTACTTTAAATACTGTTCCTTTGATAGACACTGAACAAGTGCATTTGCGTAAGTTTTCAATCCTGGATTCCCTATCATCTAAATCAGAATCCAATTGTAACATAGGGTTTGATTTATCAGAGACAGAGAATAGCGGTATAAGTGAGAAATCAGTCCTTTGTCTCTGGTGATGATATCCAAATTTGTTCAAATAATGTGTAAGGGGTTTGAAGAGTTAAGGGGTAGTGTTTTGAAAAATATTCTTTAATTTGTATATATCTTGGGAAGTTTGTTATATGCAAATTATATTCTGTTTGCAACGAGACACAGGAACTAAACATATTGTGTCCTATGGGAGATTTTAGGTTAGTGAGATTGAGCTTTTGCCATAGAGTTTCTGTCTCTAAAAGCAGGAGAAAAATGGGAGTCTCCAAGAAATGAAGCTAAAGGAGGAGTGATAGATATCAGGTTAAATTTGTTTTATGGTGATGCCTCAGGTGGTATGAGTTGTCAATTACTGTGTTTAGAGAGTAGAGCTCTCAAGGGAGGATTTATTTGGACCATTGCAACCGTTGCAGATGAAAAGGAAAAACAGAATATATTTCAAAAGAGAGCCAAAGCTCTAAAGTAAAATAATAATTTTGGTAAAATAACCATCTTGATCGCAATCACTCTACCAAGAAATGAAATATGGTAAGAAGACCACATCAATAACAATGATTTAATATATATAAAAAGTGGTGGATAGTTTGTTTGAAAGAGAGATTTATATGAAGGTGAAAGAAATGCCCAGATAACGAAAGGAATGCCTACACCAAGAAAAACGAAAACTTTTCCTGCAGAGAGGCCGATAACAAGGGCGGAATGTTGATAGGCATTGCTGAACATTTAGATAAATTTACAGCGAGTCCTGAGAGGTCATAAAAGAAATTTAGTTATAAGATTTGGTATAGATATAAGGGGATTCTGCCAATTTAGTTCTGTTTTTAGTGGCCGCTACACTAATCAGATGTCCTCTCGTAACAGCTTTATGCGCAGTCCAAAGGGAGGTGGGAGATATATTTGAATTGGTATTTTGAGTAAAGTAATCTTCCATATATGAGGAAAGTTGTATAATCTTGGGGTTTGATAATAATGAGTCCATAATGCACCACCTAAATGGAGTAGGAGCTAGGCCTACATGGGAAGTGGCGAAGGAGACAATATGGTGATCTGACCATGAGCATATGTGTATATCTGCTGTGGAGGAACTGGCTAATAATATAGGAGTACTAAAAATGTAGTCAAAACGCGCGTAACTATCATGTGAGTAGGAATAGAATGTGAAAGCATTTACTACAACGTTATGTGCTCTCCCAGTATCTATCAGTTGAAAATTATTCAATGAACGAGATTTAGCAAATGCTTTAGTGGAGGGTAGAACTCTACTTCTGTCTAATACAGGATAGGCAGTCAAATTAAAATCTCTGCCTATAATAAGATGTGGAGAATGATAGTGATCTAAAATTTCAAATAACTTTTTAAAGCGAGAAGCTTGAGATTCATTAGGGGCATAAACTGAGGCCACTGTAACTAACCGACCTCTGAGTGAACCCTTTAGAATCAAAAAGTAGCTTTCAGGATCCTTATATACATTATGGGCTTCAAAAACGAGTGAATTACGGATAAAAATAGCCACTCCACAAGATTTAGATAAATAAGATGTACAGCGAAACTGACCGTAAGAATGATCAAAGTATTGCGGGTGATCAGATGATGAAAATTGAGTTTCTTGTAATAAAATTATATTTGTGTGCAATCTTTTATAGTGACGGAAAGCCTTTTTACATTTTTGAGGCAGGTTAAATCCTTGTACATTATGAAATAACACCTTAAGTCCCATTGTTACTTATTGGATGTAAGCTAGATCTTATAGATGTGGGGTTGGGTATTTTATATTGAAAAAATATGCAAAATACAATGGAGTAAAGGCCAAGACCAACCACCACATTATGACGGGCAGCTTCACTATGTTCAAATCCAAGTGTGAGGGCTATAACAAGCACAACAATGTAAACAACTAAGACAATAATACTTGTGAAACTCTGACTTAAAATTGCGAATGTCCATGAATGATCAGAAATGATATGATAGTTGACATAGACCTTCCAAACTGTTTAAAGGAACTATATATGGACTTGAGAGCAAAAAACTGTGAAAAAATAACAAGGAGGTCAAAAGATAACCGGTATCTTAACCAACGAACAGTTCTAAATGGACTGAAATGTCCAATACTCACTACCGGTACCATTAAGACAAGCCAATAGAGACCATCCATGGTCCGTCCCTGGCACCAATGGTAAGTATGGGGGACTAACAAACAGTGGCGGAGAGGCACAGCTTATTAGAATATCCAATATAGATTATAGTGCATATAAACCTGACAGGCAATATACAGTATATATCATATAATAAAGGACAAGATACAGTAAACAAGAGAGAAAGAGGAGAGAAAGGGAAGAAAAAAAAAGGGGGGGAGTTCTCTTTTCTCTCCTCCGCTGCCCATCTGCATCCCAGCCTATGCAGCATAAATAGTTGAGCTTGATTGATCATCACATAATTTCTTATCAAATGAGATATGTTCAGTTGGGAAGGAGGGAAGACAATCCCTTCAAGCCGCCAGATCTCTGAAGGATTGCCACCATCTTCTTTGATAATGATGTGAGGAAGGGGTAGACCATATAGGTGATGGACGAGGTGTTGCAGGAAGGTGTAGTGCTGTTTCAGGCTCCAATAGTCCCAGTTTGACCAGTTCCTTGCCTTTAGCAACAGTGGACATTGTATAAGTAGTGCCATTATGAGGTACTGATAATTTAAAAGGGAAACCCCAATGACATCTTATGCGAGCCGTTTGAAGCACTGAAGTTACTCCTTTCATTTTGAGTCTTCTTTCTAAAGTGGCCGGAGAGATATCTAGAAATATTTGTATTTTAGATCCTTCTAATTCTATATTGGAGGTATTCCTGGATGCATGTAGCATTTCTTCTTTAGTTAGGTAATCTTTCATGCATAGAATTATATCACGAGGTGGTTTATCTGCAGGTGATTTAGTGCCTGTGGATTCTATCGCATGCAAAGGAGGATAGTGGTGTCTCAGGTGCTGGTGGTTTTATATAGCTCTGTTTGTATTTTATCAGCTAATGTTTCATAGATGGCAGAAAGACTAGCAACTAAATCAGCTTTAGTTAGCTGACCAGAGTACTCACTGTCCCTCTGGGTGGTAGGAGTCTCGGCCAAGGAACCGCTGGGAGCAACAGGAGCTTGCTCTGTCTGGGCGCCATGTTGGGACATCCTCTCCTTCTCTGTAGTGTGGAGTAAGTATGTGGTTAATGAGTGCTGAGAAGAGTGACCACATGCCTTCTTGCCCGACAGCATGCACAAGGATGTTTCACAGGGGTGCTGGTAAAAATCAGCATAAAACAAGGTATTATTACCCTGGGAATAGTGCTGTTTGTCTCCGGGTCTGACGGAGCTACAGCTGTAAGCGTGTGTCCTTCATCGCGCTGTACATTCGCCCCCACAAGTGAAAGATTATAATGTGCTCCTTTTAAAATGATCTTTCATAAGAACTGCTGATATTTTTTCAGTAATCAAAAAGATTAAGGTTGTGGTTACCATTTGATTGGTTTTCAGTAGTACAATACAGGTGATCTTTTAAAGAAACCTTTGACAAATGAAAATAAGTTGATTGATGGGATATATGTTCATAAATGTGAAGTTTGACTTTTGTTACAGAGAGCAGAGAAATTTGTTTCCACAAAAATAGATTATGTTGTTTTTAAAATGATTCATTCTAGCATATCCCCGTCCCCCCAAAAAAAACCTGTAATTTAAAACAAATAAATGCACAAAAAAGACAAACAGCAGTCAAGTGGCTGGAAGCATATTGTACTCTAATATTATTGTACTCTATGGTGTGCAAAGAAAAAAAATCATATATATATATATATATGACTGTTTTGAAAATTCTTAATTAGGGACACAATTTGTCAAATCATTTTCAGGTTAATTGCCTTTTTGAAGTATTAACTGCTAACACATTTTGGACTTTTGTATATATTTTATTGCTTTTTAGAATTTAACAAAAAAAACATACCTCTAATGTGTAATAATAACAACATTCACCCTTATACTTCACATCTGTGCTTCTGTGAGCTACAATATATAGTAGGGTGCTAGCTCCCCCTTTTGAAAGTTTGCGATGTAACATAAATGATGCTAAACACATAAGATAGAAGAATGCAAATTTAAAGTACCGTATGTTAAGCTATTTAATTTGTCAAACAAAAGAACTATGTATTGTTAGAATAAAATTATATTTAACATACTCAAGTCTTTTCAAAGAAATTTTTAAATACTTTGCAACCTTAGCATTTTCCTGTGTTTTTTTTTCTTTCAGCAAACTGGTAAAAAAATTGTAGGGGAAAAGAGAAAAGCAAGATGTTCTTTAGGCTACTTGATATATGTTCTATAGAAGCATATAAAACTGTTTGGTTTCTATGCAGAGTTGGGACAGATTTTGCACTCTCCAGTTTTAACAAATAAACCCCTTAGTAACATTATCATTTTTCCTTTTTTTTTCTTTTATCAAACTGGTGAAAAAAATGTAAGAGAAAAGAACAATATTCTTAAGGCTTCTTTATATATATACTCTATAGTAAGGGATAAACTAATAATTTGCATTAATCAGAATTTATGTCAAATCTGTCTGGTTTGCTTTGCACTAGCACTCATTATCCTCACTTCTGTGACTTACACAATTCTTTAAACATAGGTTAGGTTTGAGATTTGCTGCCACATTAAGTGCCCAGTCACACTGGGTGCAACTTGCCATGCCATGCGAGTTGCAAATCGCCTGGCAAGTCGCACCCTATTGTCTGCAATTAAAGTGGTCATAATTGTGCTATTCCGACTTGGTCGCACCGATTTCTAAAGTACTGCATGCACCACTTCCGGTGTGACTTGCATAGACATTTGTATCTTGCAAGCAGCAGATGTCTTGCAAGTTGCACCTCAAGTCGGAATGGCATCCGACTTTGAAATTGTGTGACTTTACTGGAAGTCTCATGATTTCAAAATCGGACCAGGGTGTACCAGACCTCTCAACAATCCTTCTGTAGCAGGCAGTCTGCAGGGGTTGGGCTGTACAGGATGTGTGCTCCTCCTATGTGGTGTGGTAAAAAAAGAGTGTTGGAAAGGGTAAAGTGTCGGCAGGCAGGTAAATATGGCAGATTATAAGCATATACTCACAACTTTTATATAAAAAGAAAACATTTATTTGGACCTTTCTAATTCCCAGGGCTGTCACTGTATTTTCAAATTCAGTGTTCTAATATCTGCACTAAATAGAATAAACAGAGGTTTTGGTACATTTTGACTCAGAAAGAGGTGATCATACAAAAAAGGGGTTAATGTTAAATTAGGAAGTTTGCTGTTAGGGTTATAGAGAAGGTAACAGTATACACGAAGTGATAGTTAAGGCCACCATTATAGGACCAATAATAATAATGGTTAGGTCCATCATTATAAGACGTGTTAGGGCTGGGTTATAGGTAGGGATAGAGTTAGTGTTAGGGTTACAGGGAGGGTTAGTGTTACATTTGGGTTAATAAGAAGGGTTAGAGTTAGATTTAAAGTGTTAATAAAGGCAGATTTATAAAAAAAAAACAAACATCATATACTTACCTGCTCTATGCATTGGTATTGCAAAGAAGAGCCCCAATCCTCCTCTTCCCAGTTCCCCCACCCTCTTGCCAAGTCCCACTATAGCAAGCAGCTTGCGATGAGGGCACACGAGCAGGCTTGCTCCCAAGTCGAAGCTTTGTGTATCTGTTCACACACTAGCGCAGCTCGGCCCTACCTCCTACTCTCTCATCATTGGCTGACTGGCTGTGATTGACAGTAGTGGGAGCCAATGGTTCCTGCTACTGTCTCAGCAGGAGGAGGAAGAGTCTCTGGACAGCCGCTGCTCTTTTGCACATTGCTGGACCAAGAGGGGGTCCAGGTAAGTAAAAGGGGGGCTGCTGGAGGCTAGAATGCATGAAGTTAAAACCCTGAGCCTTTACAACCACTTTAAACCTTTCACTGCCAGAGCCGTTTTTGCATTTTTTGCTCACTTGTTTGAAAAATAATTTTAGGCCTAAAGACTCCACAAGCCCCCAAACATTATATATATTTTCTGAAAGCTGACACACTAGAGAATTAATATTGGTAGTTTAAAGTTTTTATGTCACACGATATTACCTCAAACGTCTAGGAAATTTCAGTAAAAAACACATTAAAGTGAATTTTAGGGCACACAAAGGCAATAAATTACCCAAATTTTTGGTAAACTATAAAATATTAGGTTGCGCCAAGTAGATAACCAACATGCCAAACCTTAAGTTTGTGTGTGCCTGTGAAATGGTGATAAACTTCAGTATTCTATATTTTCTATAGGCAATGCTTAAAAACAGGTCATCGGTTTAGTGTTATGGAGGAAGTCTTGTACTAGAATTATTGCTCTCACTTAGACGTGCGTGACAACATGTAACGTGGATTACGATCGACATTTTCATGTTTATTTTCTGCAAAATAACAATGTTTTTTCTTAATTTTTTTTTCATCACAAAGTCCCCTGTGTGATGATTTTTAGGTGACAGGTTCTCTTTATTGAGACATGCAGGGTCTAAAAGGCCTAGCATGTCTCCTCTTGGCTCCACTGGATGTATTGCAATGCAGATGCAATTCTAGCTAGGGAAAGTGATAGTAGTGACACGGGAGTGAGGTCATACATGTCACTTTCCAGGTCACAGCAAGAAGGGGAGGAGAGCGGACATGTGTCCGCTTTCCTCTCTCCCCTCCACCCGCTGGCACCTACCATGTTTGCAGATGGGCGAGCGGAGCCCAGAATACATGGCGGAAGTGCGCTCGGGGGGGAGCACGTTAATGGGTCTGTGGAAGCAACATCAGTTTTAGACACAATCCCTATGGCTGTAGCCACTGGATTGTGTGTAAAACGCCCCACTGTCAGGTCTGTATGATGTACAGACCTGGCAGTGAAAGGAATGATAGTGTTAAGGCTACAGTAGGGGAAGGGGAAGGTGGGAGAGGTGGGATTATGGGGGTTGGGGGTAGAGTAAGGACTAGTGTTATAGGAAAGGTAAAGGTTAGGGTTACAGGGAAGGTTAGTGTTAGGGTGTGGGCAATAAGGAGGATTAGAGTTACAGTGAAAAGGGAGATGTTATTAAGGCTACAGTTACAGGGACAGTTGTGGTAGGGTTGGGGTTATAGTGGGGGTTAAAGTAAATTCAATACACTAATAGCTACTTATAATAAATTATGTTGCATTTTCATGTCTAGATACTAACACCCAATTTTTGCTAAAATTAGAAGTATTTTATTTGGTGTCATATCTCATTGTATTCTGCGAAGAGCCAACAATCTATATCCATTGATAGAGTACCAAAAATTGTATTTTTGAGAAAAAAAATAGACGTTTGTTTTGCCAAATGCAATATTTTTTTGTCTCATGGATCAAACATCTATTTCTTAATTGAGTGTACAAAGAGCATCACAATTTTCTAGGTTTAAAAGAACTAGCAATCTATTTTCCACAGCATCCTAAAAAACTATTAAGTAGTGTTTGAGTAAAAATTGACACTTCCATTACTAAAAAATCAGATTGCTGTCTGGCTATTTCTACTATCATGCTGATAAAACCACTCGGATATGTTTAAAGGATCGTCAAGCATTGCTTTCCTAAGTATTACTGTATGTCTTGATGGCTTTTTTCCAACTGTCAAGCACTGATACCACCAAAAAATAAGTTTGTTAGACGTGGATATAGCAGAGGTAAGTTAGTGTTCCCTCCACACAAAATCAAGATATGCAAAATAGTAAGAAAGCTATTGAAAGTAATAGCAGCTAGCAGACTGTTATCTGAAGCACACAGCAGCTTTTCCCTGTTTTCAAAAAATTTCAAGAGGCCCATCAATCCACAAGAGATTGTTGAGTACATGGTTTCATCTTGGCGGTCCATCTACTGTTGTAACTCCCTGCTAATGCTGTGCTCCAACATCCTTTACCACATACAAAAACAAATGAAGGCATTTCATGCTCTGGGCTCTAGGGGAAGTGCTTCATTACAGTTTTCAGAGCAAAACACCCTCACATACCAAATGCATTAAAATGTTTAAAACAGCTAATTTTGTGGATTTGCCAATTCTTGGTGTCAAATTTGTTATGGAAAACTCAAAAATCATGACTTCTGTGTGCAGAGATCCTGAGTTTTATTAATAATTAAAGAACAATATTGCTGATGGACCCTGGTCAGGCTTAAATAGGCAACAATAAAGAGCAATTTATTGTGCCAGAATCACTTTTCAAGGCATAGAGATTTTACAGCATTTTAGATCATTTCTGAATGACTTGTTTGCTTGCTGTGGTAAAAAGGGAGCAAAATCCTACTGGTCCAGAGATGTAAGGGAAGATGCAAATATTTCACCTTGAACAGATCACCTGATCATTGTCTTGCAGAGGCATTGGGATGTTCCCAGGTGCTGCAGAGGACCATAAATATAAACTGTATCTTACTATTAGAGGTTATTTCAAATAAACATGGAAATGTAATACAATATTTATATGGAATAGCTAGACACTTCGTGTGTGACTAGCATTAGGCATTGGGTTCATATCACAACTTACATAAATAGTCTCAAATGCTGTAGGCATAGCTTAATATCTGCATTCACAAATGGCAATTGGCAAAATGTTCATAAAATCAACTACTAACAAAAAGGAGTCACTCAAAATTGCCCACAGAATACTGTCATCACATTTTGAGGGAAAGGGTCACCTTACATGGCTTGTGATGTCTAATTTTGCAACCAATTAACAATGTTGGCTCCCTAACCATTCCAACACCACAATTGGCACATAACCTGATTGAAAAGATACATTTTTTTTACTGTTTTTTGCCAGCTCAGCTCCTTCATGTTGAGGTGAAGGATGAACAGCCACACTCAAGCACTAATTTATTGCATCAATTCACGTGTAACTAATTGTTATGAAGATATTGTAATTCAGTTGTGTGTTGAATTTCACATAAGGCTGAATTTGCACTTGGAAGTCAGTTTAGATCCAGTTGGGTCAAGTGGCCAATTATTCCTTCATACATGTAAGTATATAATCAAACATTCAAAGTATATCTAAGTTTCACATAGGGTGGTGATGGTTTAGATAATTTTTGCTATCTGTGGCTCCACTAAGGAGATTCCCCGTAAATAAAAGTGAAAGAAAATCCAATATTTTTCACCAGAATGGGAATAGAAGGAAAATCTTCTAATGGATACACTTGTTCTGGTTGTTAACTGTCGAAGAGAAGATTTCACTTAATTTGTTGTGACAACAGGACAGAAAATAAACTTACTTCTCCTCAATGGCACAAGAAAAAAAACTAAATCTGATTATTCCCTGCTCTATTAACCGCCTCCCGCTCACCATATAAGGAAATGGCGTGGACAGCTCCAGGGGTGTGCAGCGCGGCGATCGGTGGTGCGTTGTGTCCCTCGGACACAGTGGATCACTGAGCAATGGAAAGAGCGGAAGACGCCATCTCGGTCATGTGATCATCTGTGTCCAATCACAGCTGATTGCATGTAAATAAGAAAATGCCAGTTAAAATGACGGTCACGCTGACAGCTCGAGAGGAGAGGAGAGCCAGTAATCAGCATTCCTCAGAGGGAACATGTACACCTATCAGTGTCCATCAATGCCAGCTGCCAGTGCTCATCAGTGCCACATCAATGCCACAATATCAGTGCCCATCTGAGTTGCCTTTCAGTGCCACCTATCAGTGCCAGTCAGTGCCACCTATCAATGCCAGTCAGTGCCACCTATCAGTGCTGCCTATCAATGCCACCTATCAGTGCTGCCTATCAGTACCATATATGAGTGTTGCCTTTCAGTGCCCATCAGTGATGCCTGTCAATACTCATCAATGCCACCTACCAGTGCCTCCTCATCACTGCCCATTAGTGCAGCCTATCAGTGCCCATTAGTGCAGCCTATCAGTGCCCATCAGTGCAGCCTCATTAGTGCACATCAGTGAAGGAGAAAAATCACTTATTTACAAAATTTTATAACAAAAACTAAGAAAAAAACGTTTTTTTTTTTTTTTTTTTTTTAATTTTCAGTGGTTTTTGGTTTGTTTAGCAAAAAATAAAAAACCCAGAGGTGATTAAATACCACCAAAATAAAGCTGTCACAAAAAATGATAAAAAATGTCATATGGGTACAGTGTTGCATGACCGCACAATTGTCACTCAAAGTGCGACAGCATTGAAAGCTGGAAATTGGCCTTGGCAGGGAGGGGGTATAAGTGCCCTGTAGGCTTGTGGTTAAACATGTTAATTATATCCCCCCCTTAATCTCCTCTTCTCAAGAGAGAATAAATTCAGGTCCTCTAATCTTTCCTCATAGCTGAGCTCCTCCATGCCTCTTATCAGGTTGGTTGCCCTTCTCTGTACTTTCTCCAGTTCCCCAACGTTCTTTATGTGAATTGGTACCCAAAACTGAACTGCATATTCCAGATGAGGTCTTACTAATGATTTGTACCGGGGTAGAATGATATCTCTCTCCCTGGAGTCTATACCTCTTTTAATACAAGAGAGGATCTTGCTCACTTTAGAAACCGCAGCTTGGCATTGCATGCCATTATTAAGCTTGTGATCTACCAGAACTCCCAGATCCTTCTCCACCATTGATTCCAATGCAACTTACAGGGATATGGAAATTGGTTGCAACATAAATACACACACTCTGGTTGAACTGGATGGATTGGTGTCTTTATTCAACCTTGCCAACTATGTAGATATCAAAGACATTGCTGCTTCTGTCTGTTGGTCTCATGATGTTTAGAGTGAAATTTTGTGATGTCACTAGTGTGGCGTTCACTGATTTCTTTATGGAGACAAAGCTTCTCCTTTGTACAACGTAGTTGTATGTTTTGTGGATTATCACTTACTTCAGCTCTCCTGCTGCTTCTTGATTTTCTCACCATTCATCAGATAACCAAAATTTGGGGGTGGGGGCAGCTCTGACACGAGGAAACAAATGCCTGCCTCTACTATGGTGACCATCTCCACACATAAATACAGTGCAAAACAAGGCATGGTAAGTCATAAGCAAGGAAGTTACAGGAATTCTACAAGCAGTACTGGTGATTATCCTTTGCCAACTGCTTGCCTTTTTGGGCATAGCTTCCACAGTGCAGATTCTCTTTAACCTCCCTGGCGGTATTCCCGAGTGTAGCTCGGGGTAAAGTTTCTGTACCAAAAGCGGTAACCCTGAGCTACACTCGGGCTTACCAAGCGGCGCTGCATAGGGAGTCCCTCCAGCACTTACCTTGTCCTTCGCTCCCGCGATGTGTCCCCTGCAGCGTCCCCGACCATCTCCTCCGGCTGATGCCGGCATCCGGCTTCTGTGTTCCGGTCCTTGTGACGTCAGGACTAGAGATGAGCGAATTATTCAATAATTCGATTCGGCTGATTCGCCGAATTCGCGGAATAAATTTGATTCGAGGCGAATATATTCGCTGCGAATTTAACTTATAAAAAGGGTGTTTCTAGGCTTCAGAGAGCCTTTATATTAGTGCAGAACACTGTACCTTTAATTTAAATGCCCTTGGAGTCTGCTGGGGAAGAGAACTAATACTGTCAGTCAGTATGACATGCAGATGAGTGCCGTCGATCTTAGAATCACCGCACACTTCACTCATTTGGGCAGTCACGGGGCCAAAACCAGAGTGTGTAGCCACAGTGTGGCGGTGGAGGCAGCAGCAATGGGAGGCCATACAGCACCCTATGACAAAATGGAACCCACCAGCAGTGTGAGGAGACCTGAAAGTGGCACATGGCAGAGTGTGGCGATGGAGACAGCAGCAATGGGAGGCCGTACAGGGACCCATGACACACTCTGGACCTGGCAGCAGCATGAGGAGGCGGTACAGGGGCCCATGACAGATTACGGGCCTGGCAGCAGCAGTGGGCGGGCGGTGGATGCAGCAGTATTCGGAAGCCAAACACAGGCCTCGGTTAAAAAGCGGAAGCCGTCAGCAGCGTGAGCAGACGACAGAGGCACATGGCGCAGGGTGGCGGTGGAGGCAGCAGTATTCGGAAGCCATACACAGGCCTAGGTTAAAAAGCGGAAGCCGTCAGCAGCGTGAGCAGACGACAGAGACACATGGCGCAGGGTGGCGGTGGAGGCAGCAGTATTCGGAAGCCAAACACAGGCCTCGGTTAAAAAGCGGAAGTCGTCAGCAGCGTGAGCAGACGACAGAGGCACATGGCGCAGGGTGGCGGTGGAGGCAGCAGCAATGGAAGGCCATACAGCACCCTATCACAAAATGGAACCCACCAACAGTGTAAGGAGACCTGAAAGTGGCACATGGCGCAGGGTGGCGGTGGAGGCAGCAGTATTCGGAAGACATACACAGGACTAGTTTAAAAAGCGGAAGTCGTCAGCGGCGTGAGCAGACGACAGAGGCACATGGCGCAGGGTGGCGGTGGAGGCAGCAGCAATGGAAGGCCATACAGCACCCTATCACAAAATGGAACCCACCAACAGTGTAAGGAGACCTGAAAGTGGCACATGACGCAGGGTGGCGGTGGAGGCAGCAGTATTCGGAAGCCCTACACAGGCCTAGGTTAAAAAGCGGAAGCCGTCAGCAGCGTGAGCAGACGACAGAGACACATGGCGCAGGGTGGCGGTGGAGGCAGCAGTATTCGGAAGCCAAACACAGGCCTCGGTTAAAAAGCGGAAGTCGTCAGCAGCGTGAGCAGACGACAGAGGCACATGGCGCAGGGTGGCGGTGGAGGCAGCAGCAATGGAAGGCCATACAGCACCCTATCACAAAATGGAACCCACCAACAGTGTAAGGAGACCTGAAAGTGGCACATGGCGCAGGGTGGCGGTGGAGGCAGCAGTATTCGGAAGACATACACAGGACTAGTTTAAAAAGCGGAAGCCGTCAGCGGCGTGAGCAGACGACAGAGGCACATGGCGCAGGGTGGCGGTGGAGGCAGCAATATTCGGAAGCCCTACACAGGCCTAGGTTAAAAAGCGGAAGCCGTCAGCAGCGTGAGCAGACGACAGAGACACATGGCGCAGGGTGGCGGTGGAGGCAGCAGTATTCGGAAGCCATACACAGGCCTAGGTTAAAAAGCGGAAGCCGTCAGCAGCGTGAGCAGACGACAGAGACACATGGCGCAGGGTGGCGGTGGAGGCAGCAGTATTCGGAAGCCATACACAGGCCTAGGTTAAAAAGCGGAAGCCGTCAGCAGCGTGAGCAGACGACAGAGACACATGGCGCAGGGTGGCGGTGGATGCAGCAGTATTCGGAAGCCAAACACAGGCCTCGGTTAAAAAGCGGAAGCCGTCAGCAGCGTGAGCAGACGACAGAGGCACATGGCGCAGGGTGGCGGTGGAGGCAGCAGCAATGGAAGGCCATACAGCACCCTATCACAAAATGGAACCCACCAACAGTGTAAGGAGACCTGAAAGTGGCACATGGCGCAGGGTGGCGGTGGAGGCAGCAGTATTCAGAAGCCATACACAGGCCTAGGTTAAAAAGCGGAAGCCGTCAGCAGCGTGAGCAGACGACAGAGGCACATGGCGCAGGGTGGCGGTGGAGGCAGCAGTATTCGGAAGCCAAACACAGGCCTCGGTTAAAAAGCGGAAGCCGTCAGCAGCGTGAGCAGACGACAGAGGCACATGGCGCAGGGTGGCGGTGGAGGCAGCAGCAATGGAAGGCCATACAGCACCCTATCACAAAATGGAACCCACCAACAGTGTAAGGAGACCTGAAAGTGGCACATGGCGCAGGGTGGCGGTGGAGGCAGCAGTATTCAGAAGCCATACACAGGCCTAGGTTAAAAAGCGGAAGCCGTCAGCAGCGTGAGCAGACGACAGAGACACATGGCGCAGGGTGGCGGTGGATGCAGCAGTATTCGGAAGCCAAACACAGGCCTCGGTTAAAAAGCGGAAGCCGTCAGCAGCGTGAGCAGACGACAGAGGCACATGGCGCAGGGTGGCGGTGGAGGCAGCAGTATTCGGAAGCCATACACAGGCCTAGGTTAAAAAGCAGAAGCCGTCAGCAGCGTGAGCAGACGACAGAGGCACATGGCGCAGGGTGGCGGTGGAGGCAGCAGCAATGGAAGGCCATACAGCACCCTATCACAAAATGGAACCCACCAACAGTGTAAGGAGACCTGAAAGTGGCACATGGCGCAGGGTGGCGGTGGAGGCAGCAGTATTCGGAAGACATACACAGGACTAGGTTAAAAAGCGGAAGCCGTCAGCAGCGTGAGCAGACGACAGAGGCACATGGCGCAGGGTGGCGGTGGATGCAGCAGTATTCGGAAGCCAAACACAGGCCTCGGTTAAAAAGCGGAAGCCGTCAGCAGCGTGAGCAGACGACAGGCACATGGCGCAGGGTGGCGGTGGAGGCAGCAGCAATGGGAGGCCATACAGCACCCTATGACAAAATGGAACCCACCAGCAGTGTGAGGAGACCTGAAAGTGGCACATGGCAGAGTGTGGCGATGGAGACAGCAGCAATGGGAGGCCGTACAGGGACCCATGACACACTCTGGACCTGGCAGCAGCATGAGGAGGCGGTACAGGGGCCCATGACAGATTACGGGCCTGGCAGCAGCATGAGGAGTCGGTACGGGGGCCCATGGCAGATTACGGGCCTGGCAGCAGCATGAGGAGGCGGTAAAGGGGCCCATGGCAGAGTGGCGGAGCGTAAGCAGCTAAAATTGAAGGCCATACAGAGGCCTATGTTAAAAAGTCCCCCCAGCAGCAGCATGGGGAGACGACTAATAGTCGTCTCCCCACGCTGCTGCTGGGGGGACTTTTTAACATAGGCTTCTGTATGGCCTTCAATTTAAGCTGCTTACGCTTCGCCACTCTTCCATGGGCCCCTGTACCGCCTCCTCTTGCTGCTGCCAGGTCCAGAGTGTGTCATGGGTCCCTGTACGGCCTCCCATTGCTGCTGACTTCATCGCCAGACTCTGCCATGTGCCACTTTCAGGTCTCCTTACACTGTTGGTGGGTTCCATTTTGTGATAGGGTGCTGTATGGCCTTCCATTGCTGCTGCCTCTACCGCCACCCTGCGCCATGTGCCTCTGTCGTCTGCTCATGCTGCTGACGGCTTCCGCTTTTTAACCGAGGCCTGTGTTTGGCTTCCGAATACTGCTGCATCCACCGCCACCCTGCGCCATGTGTCTCTGTCGTCTGCTCACGCTGCTGACGGCTTCCGCTTTTTAACCTAGGCATGTGTATGGCTTCAGAATAATGCTGCCTACACCGCCACCCTGCGCCATGTGCCTCTGTCGTCTGCTCACGCTGCTGCCAGGTCCATACTGATTCATGGCCCCCTGTACCGGCTCCTCATGAACGTGGTTCAGCGGGTTTGCATCACTTAACGGCAAATCGTTGACAAACGCTGGGACGTTCAGTGTTGTGCGCATTAAGCCAGACACCAAAGTGCAGCACAGACCTGTTATTACTCGCTCAAGCATGGCTGAACAAAACCAGTCTCTACCACAAATTGGACCCAGACCTGCCCAGGGTCTCGTAAGTAGATTGCACAGAGGAGTAGAGTTCGTTATTGGAATTAACTGTGAGGGACTTTTAAACCTAGGCCTGTGTATGGCCTTCAATTGAAGCTGCTTCTGCTCCGCCACTCTGCCATTGGACTCTTGATAGTCAACGACTATCGATAGTCGTTGACTATCAAGAGTCCAATGGCAGAGTGGCGGAGCAGAAGCAGCTTCAATTGAAGGCCATACACAGGCCTAGGTTTAAAAGTCCCTCACAGTTAATTCCAATAACGAACTCTACTCCTCCGTGCAATCTACTTACGAGACCCTGGGCAGGTCTGGGTCCAATTTGTGGTAGAGACTGGTTTTGTTCAGCCATGCTTGAGCGAGTAATAACAGGTCTGTGCTGCCCTTTGGTGTCTGGCTTAATGCGCACAACACTGAACGTCCCAGCGTTTGTCAACGATTTGCCGTTAAGTGATGCAAACCCGCTGAACCACGTTCATGAGGAGCCGGTACAGGGGGCCATGAATCAGTATGGACCTGGCAGCAGCGTGAGCAGACGACAGAGGCACATGGCGCAGGGTGGCGGTGTAGGCAGCATTATTCTGAAGCCATACACAGGCCTAGGTTAAAAAGCGGAAGCCGTCAGCAGCGTGAGCAGACGACAGAGACACATGGCTCAGGGTGGCGGTGGATGCAGCAGTATTCGGAAGCCAAACACAGGCCTCGGTTAAAAAGCGGAAGCCATCAGCAGCGTGAGCAGACGACAGAGGCACATGGCGCAGGGTGGCGGTGGAGGCAGCAGCAATGGAAGGCCATACAGCACCCTATCACAAAATGGAACCCACCAACAGTGTAAGGAGACCTGAAAGTGGCACATGGCAGAGTCTGGCGATGAAGTCAGCAGCAATGGGAGGCCGTACAGGGACCCATGACACACTCTGGACCTGGCAGCAGCAAGAGGAGGCGGTACAGGGGCCCATGGCAGAGTGGCGAAGCGTAAGCAGCTTAAATTGAAGGCCATACAGAGGCCTATGTTAAAAATAATAACATGTTTGGGGCATGATTCATGGCGGATTTAGTCAGTTGTGTCAGGAACTGGTGGTTTGAAATCCAGACTAATCCACGCCTGATTCATTTTCACAAACGTGAGTCTCTCCACACTTTGGGTGGACAGTCGTGTCCTCCGCGGAGTTACAATACCTCCTGCCGCACTAAACACGCGCTCCGATGCCACGCTACTGGCCGGGCATGACAGCCTTTCAAGGGCAAATTCAGCTAGTTGGGGCCAAAGGTCAAGTTTCGTTGCCCAGTAGTCAAGGGGATTGTCTACCTCGGTTGGCAGGGTGCTGTCCAAGTAGGCCCGAGCCTGTTGTTTGAGGTCCTGCTCCAGGTCCACCTGATGCTGCTGCTGCGGCTGGTTAGTAGTTTCCTCACTGCGCTGGTGAAGAAAGCTACTCATCATCGACTGCAGACTGAGGCAGCCGCTGCTGGTGGAGCTGCCACTGCTCCTACCACCCCACCCCTCCCCTGCTGCCATGGCAGCGGAACGTGAGCGCACAGGGCCCACAGTGTCTGAGGATGGACGTTGGTGCAGAAAGGCAGAGACCAACTGACTACATAGGTGGTTTTTATAGTACTTTATTTTGGCCTCCCTCTCAGCAGGTGTGAAAAAGGCCACCATTTTTGAACGGTAGCGAGGGTCCAACAAGGTGGACAGCCAAAAGTCATCCCTCTGTCTGATGGTTATTATTCGGCTGTCGCTACGCAAGCAAGCGAGGATGCTATGGGCCATTTGTGCCAAGGAATGCGAGGGACTCCCTGCCTCCATCTCCACAGCATACTGCCACGGTGCTTCTGGGTCCTCTGTCTCCTCCTCCTCCTCTACCAGATGCTCCTGCTCCTCCACTCCTGTCCGCTGAGTGGAAAAACCACCCATTTCACTCAATAATTCCTGAGCACCAATGTCCTCCTCTACCTCCTCCTCTTCTTCCTGTCCTGCCCCCACAGGGGTCATGTGGCGTTGAGATCTGTGCGCCACGTCTACCGCACCCTGACCAGCCATTGTTAACAGCATTTGTTCCAGGACGTGCAACAGAGGAATGACGTCGTTCATCCCATAGTCCTGCCTACTCACAAATAGCGTGGCCTCCTCAAAGGGCCTGAGCAAGCGGCAGGTGTCACGCATGAGCTGCCAATGGCTGACATCTAAGTTACACAGGGGAGTACCTTTATCCGCTTGTAACATCAGGAAATCGGTGATGGCCTTTCGCTGTTCGTAAAGGCGGTCTAACATATGTAGGGTTGAATTCCACCTTGTTGCAACGTCGCAGATCAGGCGATGCTGTGGAATTCCGTTCTGCCGCTGCAGCTCAAGGAGGGTGTGCTTTGCGGTGTAGGAATGGCTGAAATGCATGCAAAGTTTACGTGACATTTTAAGGATGTCTTGCAGTGGGATGGTGGATTTTAGGAACCGCTTGACAACCAGATTGAACACGTGAGCCATGCATGGCGCATGGCACAACCTTCCTTGACGCAGAGCAGACACCATGTTCTTTCCGTTGTCGGTCAACATGGTTCCGATTTTCAGTTTGCGCGGAGACAGCCATCTGTCGATTTCTCTGTTCATTACACTGAGAAGTTCCTCCCCTGTGTGACTACGTTCGCCAAGGCATACCAGGTGCAGCACAGCGTGACACCGTTGCGCCCTGCACATGTGATATGCCGGTCGGGTAATGGGACTTGGCATGGGGGTGGCGGCTGAGGACACGGCGGAAGAAGAGGTGGTAGAGGCGGACATCTTTGCTGGACCAAGGACGTGCAAACGTGGAGGCAAAAGCGGCGTGACCTGTCCAAGTTGCTGGTGCGGCTGTGCCGGCACCACGTTCACCCAGTGGGCCGTAAATGACATGTACTGTCCCTGACCGTAGTTACAGCTCCACACGTCGGCGCTGCCGTGCACTTTGGCAGAGACCGACATGCTCAAAGACTGGCCCACCATCTCTTCTACATGTGAATGCAGGGCTGGCACGGCCTTTTTGGCGAAGAAATGCCGGCTTGGCACTCTCCACCGCGGCTCGGCACAAGCCATCATTTCTCGGAAAGGTGCTGAGTCCACCACTTGGAAAGGGAGGGACTGCAGCACCAGCAACTTGGACAGGAGGACGTTCAGCTTCTGCACCGTCGGGTGCGTGCTCGCAAACTGTTGTCTCTTGGAAACGGATTCCAAGAAAGACTGCTGACGGAATCCGTGAAGAGGAGTAGCAGGAGAAGGAGCATCTGAACGAGCGGAAGATGGCAACGAGCGACAACTCCCCTCAGCAGAGGTGTTGGAGCCTTGACTGGCTGATAGAGGGCGATTGACGTCGGGTGACGGAGCAAGTAACGAAGCGGGTGATGGAGCGGGGGCTGGGGCAGGCAGAACCGCCGTATCTTTATCACGGTTTTCCCAGGCCACCGAATGGCGACGCTGCATATGCTGACGCAACGCTGTAGTCCCAACATGGGCCCCCTGGCCACGCTTGACTTTCTGGCCACATAGTCGACATACGGCTACGTTTACTTCCTCGGGCGGCTTGACGAAAAATTGCCACACCGCCGAGTAGGAAACTTTGCCCCCGCTACTCCTCACTGGCTGACTGCTACTTCCTCCGTGCACACCGGCACCACTACTGGCCGTGGTGGTAGGCTGCAGTGGAGCTGGTGCTCTACTCCGTGGCCGTTTGCCTCCACTGACACTGCTGCGACCCTGCTGCCTCCTGGGCAACCCACCGACTGTTTTGCTCGCTGCCAAGCTGCCACCCTCTTCTCCTGATGATGCGGAAGCAATAGCCTGATGACGACGAGGCTGCCAAGTGCGATCAGCCTCATCATCATCAATTAGGGTCTCCGCGTCACTACTAGCCCCCTCGGCTGCGTGTGGGTCAGGAGACAGACCTGTCTCTAGATCGGCTACCGAGCCACTCTCCTCGCCAGTACTTCTTCGCCTGGCTGCTGAAGAGGCGGATGTCTCCCCCCGTTCCTGACCGCCCTCTGTTAGCTCTTCCTCACTGTACAGTGGGGCTGAGCCCACAGCATTCGATACTTCGCTTGGTGAGGGAACACCAAAGGACAGGGGCAGGTAGAGGACACGTGATTTCAGTGGGCTTGCTCCCGGACCATGCCAACTAACGGTTGTGTCTGACGTACCCACCGACCGTTGGCTGTAGGTGTGAGAGGAGACCTGGGAAGAGGAAGATGACCGAGTCAACCAATCGATGACGGCAGGGTTGTCGGTGGAGACACGACTGCTGGATGACACCGGGAGCACTGGCCTCTGGCTGCGACTAGTGCTGCCTCGACCCCTTCCTCTGCTGCCACGTCTGCTCGCTCCTGAAACATTGCCTCCTCTGCCACTCCTCTGCATGTTGTCTGACATACTCTTTAATTCAATAGTGGTTGTGAAGCAGAAAGTAACGATTCTGTGTCCCTGAGTAACAATTCTGTGTCCCCGAGTAACGATTCTGTGTCCCTGAGTAACAATTCTGTGTCCCCGAGTAACGATTCTGTGTCCCCGAGTAACGATTCTGTGTCCCTGAGTAACAATTCTGTGTCCCCGAGTAACAATTCTGTGTCCCCGAGTAACAATTCTGTGTCCCTGAGTAACGATTCTGTGTCCCAGAGTAATGATTCTGTGTCCCTGAGTAACGATTCTGTGTCCCTCAGTAACAATTCTGTGTCCCTGAGTAACGATTCTGTGTCCCTGAGTAACAATTCTGTGTCCCTGAGTAACAATTCTGTGTCCCTCAGTAACGATTCTGTGTCCCTGAGTACCGATTCTGTGTCCCTGAGTAACGATTCTGTGTCCCTCAGTAACGATTCTGTGTCCCTGAGTAACAATTCTGTGTCCCTAAGTAACGATTCTGTGTCCATGAGTAACAATTCTGTGTCCCTGAGTAACAATTCTGTGTCTGTGCGAGTAACAATTCTGTGGCCCTAAGTAACAGTTCTGTGGCCCCCAGTAACAGTTCTGTGTCCCTGAGTAACAATTCTGTGTCCCTGAGTAACAATTCTGTGTCCCTCAGTAATGATTCTGTGTCCCTGAGTAACAGTTCTGTGTCCCTGAGTAACAATTCTGTGTCCCTGAGTAACAATTCTGTGTCCCTCAGTAATGATTCTGTGTCCCTGAGTAACGATTCTGTGTCCCTCAGTAACAATTCTGTGTCCCTGAGTAACGATTCTGTGTCCCTGAGTAACAATTCTGTGTCCCTGAGTAACAATTCTGTGTCCCTCAGTAACAATTCTGTGTCCCTGAGTACCGATTCTGTGTCCCTGAGTAACGATTCTGTGTCCCTCAGTAATGATTCTGTGTCCCTGAGTAACAATTCTGTGTCCCTAAGTAACGATTCTGTGTCCATGAGTAACAATTCTGTGTCCCTGAGTAACAATTCTGTGTCTGTGCGAGTAACAATTCTGTGGCCCTAAGTAACAGTTCTGTGGCCCCCAGTAACAGTTCTGTGTCCCTGAGTAACAATTCTGTGTCCCTGAGTAACAATTCTGTGTCCCTCAGTAATGATTCTGTGTCCCTGAGTAGCGATTCTGTTTCCCTCAGTAACGATTCTGTGTCCCTGAGTAACAATTCTGTGTCCCTGAGTAACAATTCTGTGTCCCTGAGTAACTATTCTGTGTCCCTCAGTAACGATTCTGTGTCCCTCAGTAACAATTCTGTGTCCCTGAGTAACGATTCTGTGTCCCTGAGTAACGATTCTGTGTCCCTGAGTAACAATTCTGTGTCCCTGAGTAACGATTCTGTGTCCCTGAGTAACAATTCTGTGTCCCTCAGTAACGATTGTGTCCCTGAGTAACGATTCTGTGTCCCTGAGTAACGAATCTGTGTCCCTCAGTAACGATTCTGTGTCCCTGAGTAACGATTCTGTGTCCCTGAGTAACAATTCTGTGTCCCTGAGTAACGATTCTGTGTCCCTCAGTAACGATTCTGTGTCCCTCAGTAACAATTCTGTGTCCCTGAGTAACAATTCTGTGTCCCTCAGTAACGATTCTGTGTCCCTGAGTAACGATTCTGTGTCCCTGAGTAACAATTCTGTGTCCCTGAGTAACAATTCTGCGTCCCTCAGTAACAATTCTGTGTCCCTGAGTAACGATTCTGTGTCCCTCAGTAACAATTCTGCGTCCCTCAGTAACAATTCTGTGTCCCTGAGTAACGATTCTGTGTCCCTCAGTAACGATTCTGTGTCCCTGAGTAACAATTCTGTGTCCCTGAGTAACGATTCTGTGTCCCTGAGTAACAATTCTGTGTCCCTGAGTAACGATTCTGTGTCCCTGAGTAACGATTCTGTGTCCCTGAGTAACAATTCTGTGTCCCTGAGTAACAATTCTGTGTCTGTCCCTGAGTAACAATTCTGTGTCCCTGAGTAACAATTATGTGTCCCTGAGTAACAATTCTGTGTCCCTCAGTAATGATTCTGTGTCCCTGAGTAACGATTCTGTGTCCCTGAGTAACGATTCTGTGTCCCTCAGTAACGATTCTGTGTCCCTCAGTAACGATTCTGTGTCCCTGAGTAACGATTCTGTGTCCCTGAGTAACGATTCTGTGTCCCTCAGTAACGATTCTGTGTCCCTCAGTAACAATTCTGTGTCCCTGAGTAACGATTCTGTGTCCCTCAGTAACAATTCTGTGTCCCTGAGTAACGATTCTGTGTCCCTCAGTAACGATTCTGTGTCCCTGAGTAACGATTCTGTGTCCCTGAGTAACAATTCTGTGTCCCTCAGTAACGATTCTGTGTCCCTGAGTAACGATTCTGTGTCCCTGAGTAACGAATCTGTGTCCCTCAGTAACGATTCTGTGTCCCTGAGTAACAATTCTGTGTCCCTCAGTAACAATTCTGTGTCCCTGAGTAACGATTCTGTGTCCCTCAGTAACGATTCTGTGTCCCTCAGTAACAATTCTGTGTCCCTGAGTAACAATTCTGTGTCCCTGAGTAACAATTCTGCGTCCCTCAGTAACAATTCTGTGTCCCTGAGTAACGATTCTGTGTCCCTGAGTAACGATTCTGTGTCCCTCAGTAACGATTCTGTGTCCCTGAGTAACAATTCTGTGTCCCTGAGTAACGATTCTGTGTCCCTGAGTAATGATTCTGTGTCCCTGAGTAACAATTCTGTGTCCCTGATTAACAATTCTGTGTCCCTGAGTAACGATTCTGTGTCCCTGAGTAACGATTTTGTGTCCCTGAGTAACAATTCTGTGTCCCTGAGTAACGATTCTGTGTCCCTGAGTAACAATTCTGTGTCCCTGAGTAACAATTCTGTGTCCCTGAGTAACGATTCTGTGTCCCTGAGTAACGATTCTGTGTCCCTGAGTAATGATTCTGTGTCCCTGAGTAACAATTCTGTGTCCCTGAGTAACAATTCTGTGTCCCTCAGTAACGATTCTGTGTCCCTGAGTAACAATTCTGTGTCCCTGAGTAACGATTCTGTGTCCCTGAGTAACAATTCTGTGTCCCTGAGTAACAATTCTGTGTCCCTCAGTAACGATTCTGTGTCCCTGAGTAACAATTCTGTGTCCCTGAGTAACGATTCTGTGTCCCTGAGTAACAATTCTGTGTCCCTGAGTAACGATTCTGTGTCCCTGAGTAACAATTCTGTGTCCCTCAGTAACGATTCTGTGTCCCTCAGTAACGATTCTGTGTCCCTGAGTAACGATTCTGTGGCCCTAAAGTCTCTGTGGCCCTAACTCTGTCCCTAATACAGACAGGTCTGTCTCTCTTGAATGACCGGAGGCTAATGGAGAATTCTAAGATGGCCGCAATTTATAGCTCCACCATTACACAGTCCCTGAGTAACAATTCTGTGGCCCTGAGTAATGATTCTGTGTCCCTGAGTAACGATTCTGTGTGCCTCAGTAACAATTCTGTGTCCCTCAGTAACAATTCTGTGTCCCTGAGTAACCATTCTGTGTCCCTCAATAACGATTCTGTGTCCCTCAGTAACAATTCTGTGTCCCTGAGTAACGATTCTGTGTCCCTGAGTAACGATTCTGTGTCCCTCAGTAACGATTCTGTGTCCCTCAGTAACGATTCTGTGTCCCTGAGTAACAATTCTGTGTCCCTGAGTAACGATTCTGTGTCCCTCAGTAACGATTATGTGTCCCTCAGTAAAAATTCTGTGTCCCTGAGTAACGATTCTGTGTCCCTCAGTCACGATTCTTTGTCCCTGAGTAACGATTCTGTGTCCCTGAGTAACGATTCTGTGTCCCTGAGTAACAATTCTGTGTCCCTGAGTAACGATTCTGTGTCCCTGAGTAACAATTCTGTGTCCCTCAGTAACGATTCTGTGTCCCTGAGTAACGATTCTGTGTCCCTGAGTAACGATTCTGTGGCCCTAAAGTCTCTGTGGCCCTAACTCTGTCCCTAATACAGACAGGTCTGTCTCTCTTGAATGACCGGAGGCTAATGGAGAATTCTAAGATGGCCGCAATTTATAGCTCCACCATTACACAGTCCCTGAGTAACAATTCTGTGGCCCTGAGTAATGATTCTGTGTCCCTGAGTAACGATTCTGTGTCCCTGAGTAACAATTCTGTGTCCCTGAGTAACGATTCTGTGTCCCTGAGTAACCATTCTGTGTCCCTCAGTAACGATTCTGTGTCCCTCAGTAACAATTCTGTGTCCCTGAGTAACGATTCTGTGTCCCTGAGTAACGATTCTGTGTCCCTGAGTAACAATTCTGTGTCCCAGAGTAACAGTTCTGTGTCCCTCAGTAACGATTCTGTGTCCCTGAGTAACAATTCTGTGTCCCTGAGTAACGATTCTGTGTCCCTGAGTAACGATTCTGTGTCCCTGAGTAACGATTCTGTGTCCCTCAGTAACAATTCTGTGTCCCTGAGTAACAATTCTGTGTCCCTCAGTAACGATTCTGTGTCCCTGATTAACGATTCTGTGTCCCTGAGTAACAATTCTGTGTCCCTGAGTAACGATTCTGTGTCCCTGAGTAACAATTCTGTGTCCCTGAGTAACAATTCTGTGTCTGTCCCTGAGTAACGATTCTGTGTCCCTGAGTAACAATTCTGTGTCCTTCAGTAACGATTCTGTGTCCCTGAGTAACGATTCTGTGTCCATGAGTAACGATTCTGTGTATCTGAGTAACAATTCTGTGTCCCTGAGTAACTATTCTGTGTCCCTCAGTAACGATTCTGTGTCCCTGGGTAACAATTCTGTGTCCCTGAGTAACGATTCTGTGTCCCTGAGTAACAATTCTGTGTCCCTGAGTAACGATTCTGTGTCCCTGAGTAACAATTCTGTGTCCCTCAGTAACGAATCTGTGTCCCTCAGTAACGATTCTGTGTCCCTGAGTAACGATTCTGTGGCCCTAAAGTCTCTGTGGCCCTAACTCTGTCCCTAATACAGACAGGTCTGTCTCTCTTGAATGACCGGAGGCTAATGGAGAATTCTAAGATGGCCGCAATTTATAGCTCCACCATTACACAGTCCCTGAGTAACAATTCTGTGGCCCTGAGTAATGATTCTGTGTCCCTGAGTAACGATTCTGTGTCCCTCAGTAACAATTCTGTGTCCCTCAGTAACCATTCTGTGTCCCTCAGTAACGATTCTGTGTCCCTCAGTAACAATTCTGTGTCCCTGAGTAACGATTCTGTGTCCCTGAGTAACAATTCTGTGTCCCTGAGTAACGATTCTGTGTCCCTGAGTAACAATTCTGTGTCCCTGAGTAACGATTCTGTGTCCCTGAGTAACAATTCTGTGTCCCTGAGTAACGATTCTGTGTCTGTCCCTGAGTAACGATTCTGTGTCCCTCAGTAACGATTCTGTGTCCCTCAGTAACGATTCTGTGTCCCTGAGTAACAATTCTGTGTCCCTGAGTAACAATTCTGTGTCTGTCCCTGAGTAACGATTCTGTGTCCCTGAGTAACAATTCTGTGTCCCTCAGTAACGATTCTGTGTCCCTGAGTAACGATTCTGTGTCCCTGAGTAACGATTCTGTGTCCCTCAGTAACGATTCTGTGTCCCTGAGTAACAATTCTGTGTCCCTCAGTAACGATTCTGTGTCCCTGAGTAACAATTCTGTGTCCCTGAGTAACGATTCTGTGTCCCTGAGTAACGATTCTGTGTCCCTGAGTAGCAATTCTGTGTCCCTGTGTAACGATTCTGTGTCCCTGAGTAACAATTCTGTGTCCCTCAGTAACGATTCTGTGTCCCTGAGTAACGATTCTGTGTCCCTGAGTAACGATTCTGTGGCCCTAAAGTCTCTGTGGCCCTAACTCTGTCCCTAATACAGACAGGTCTGTCTCTCTTGAATGACCGGAGGCTAATGGAGAATTCTAAGATGGCCGCAATTTATAGCTCCACCATTACACAGTCCCTGAGTAACAATTCTGTGTCCCTGAGTAATGATTCTGTGTCCCTGAGTAACGATTCTGTGTCCCTCAGTAACAATTCTGTGTCCCTCAGTAACAATTCTGTGTCCCTGAGTAACGATTCTGTGTCCCTCAGTAACGATTCTGTGTCCCTCAGTAACAATTCTGTGTCCCTGAGTAACGATTCTGTGTCCCTGAGTAACGATTCTGTGTCCCTGAGTAACGATTCTGTGTCCCTGAGTAACAATTCTGTGTCCTTGAGTAACGATTCTGTGTCCCTGAGTAACGATTCTGTGTCCCTGAGTAACGAGTCTGTGTCCCTGATTAACAATTCTGTGTCCCTGAGTAACGATTCTGTGTCCCTGAGTAACGATTCTGTGTTCCTCAGTAACGATTCTGTGTCCCTGAGTAACAATTCTGTGTCCCTGAGTAACGATTCTGTGTCCCTGAGTAACAATTCTGTGTCCCTGAGTAACGATTCTGTGTCCCTGAGTAACAATTCTGTGTCCCTGAGTAACAATTCTTTGTCTGTCCCTGAGTAACGATTCTGTGTCCCTGAGTAACAATTCTGTGTCCCTGAGTAACGATTCTGTGTCCCTGAGTAACGATTCTGTGTCCCTCAGTAACGATTCTGTGTCCCTCAGTAACAATTCTGTGTCCCTGAGTAACAATTCTGTGTCCCTGAGTAATGATTCTGTGTCCCTGAGTAACGATTCTGTGTCCCTCAGTAACAATTCTGTGTCCCTGAGTAACAATTCTGTGTCCCTGAGTAACGATTCTGTGTCCCTGAGTAACAATTCTGTGTCCCTGAGTAACGATTCTGTGTCCCTCAGTAACAATTCTGTGTCCCTCAGTAACAATTCTGTGTCCCTGAGTAACGATTCTGTGTCCCTCAGTAACAATTCTGTGTCCCTGAGTAACAATTCTGTGTCTGTCCCTGAGTAACGATTCTGTGTCCCTGAGTAACAATTCTGTGTCCCTGAGTAACGATTCTGTGTCCCTGAGTAACGATTCTGTGGCCCTAAAGTCTCTGTGGCCCTAACTCTGTCCCTAATACAGACAGGTCTGTCTCTCTTGAATGACCGGAGGCTAATGGAGAATTCTAAGATGGCCACAATTTATAGCTCCACCATTACACAGTGCTGGCTGGCTGGCTGCTGATTGGCTAATGCGATCACATGTCATGAATGAATGCATTATGGGTAAGCGCGCCTTGTCTGCGCGCCTTCCCAGAGATCCCCGCTCCGTCGCCACACATGTCGCCGCCATTTTTGGGAAAATTCGATTCGTGCATCCGAAGTTTGCTTATTTTCGGATTCGGCGCAAATCGAATTTTTCCTGATCTTCGAAACGAATTCCACTTCGCCATGTTCGATTCGCTCATCTATAGTCAGGACGTACGGGCGCCAGCGGCGGCGGCGGCGGCGGGAAATTTGAACATTTTAAAAAAATTTCATTTTTTTCAAAACGAATTTTACATAGTAAAACATTGCTGTTTCAAACCATTTCCCATACATTTTGTCCCGAGTGCTTTGTCCTGTGCCCTGTCTGCATTTTGACTGTTCTTTCTGCCTGGAAACTTAGAAAAGTCCATGGCATCCAAAAAGCATCCCTTTAGGTCAAAAGCGGTTTTAGACCAGCTAGAGAACAGCGATAGTAAATTAGAACCACTTGCAGAATTGAGTGATAATGATTCGTGGAGAAATTCGTCATCAGACACTGAAAACAATTTTGCGACTTTGCTCAGTGATGTGCGAACTTGGCGCTATATTTCAAATTTCAGTGTTTTTGGTTTGATTATATTATTGAATTAAATGTATTATTATTATTATATTATTATTTTTTATGATTTTTTTATTAAATTATAATTTATGATTTTGTGTTTCAGATTTTATCATACCCGGGATGTTTAATAGACTCTTGTTCGGACAGATTTCAGTGAGTTATTCCTAAATATTACAGGCCTACAATAATAAAACTACATTTCCATGCAAAATAATGGTACCGCTTTCAGCACCAAAAATCTGAAATAATCATAATGCCAGGGAGGTTAAGATGGAAGCATCCTATACACAAAAAGTCAGCATAAAAATATTGTGGCCCTTTAAGATTTTACTAAATTTGTGACAAATCACAATAATATTTATAGATGGCTGTCTATAAAAACTAATGCATACAGCTTGTGCCACCATAGCACTGGGTCCTAAGACAAGAGAATTACACTCACAGTCTCTGTATATGTTACACCTAAAGTGATAATCTCATCACACCAACATGACACCTCAAAATTTCACATTGCAACTCATAAAAATGTATATATATATGTATATGTGTATATATATATATATATATATATATATATATATATGACGTTTATCAATCACTATTAATAATAATGAGAATGTACAGTTACCAATGCAATAAATAAAAGACCCATTAATTACAGTTTTTAACATTGGGACTTTGTTTTTAATTGTGGGAATTATTTACAAATAATTCTGTAATTGACATAAAAGTACTTTTCCCTGCGTTTTAATCAAACAATACTGGAACCTACTAATTACATTAGAACAACATGGGTTGAATATTTAAATCGATTACATGGGGTCGGAAATTCATTTAATTTGGAAATGATGCAGAAGTGACACAAGACAGAACAATGTTAGGGCATAAATATTTATGCTCACATACCACTTGTGTTTACATTGAAATTATAGCTTTCCTCGTATCATTAGACACAATATAAAGGCTTAAGCATGATCCCCCATTAATGCAATAACTTTGTTCTACATGAATATTAAAACAGAGGAGGTCACCAAATCCTAAAGTCAATGTGTGTACAGCACTTTAAACTACAATACACATATGAAGCCCCAACATACCAGCCCCCCACTTGAACAATTAAGGGTACATAGATACAAAAATGTAAGGCAGGACCCCCAACCGAACCCCCCCCCCCTCCCACCACCTGGGCCACTCTAGAGTGGGCTGTGTGTTCCCAGCCTGTTTTTTTTTCTCCCTTTCCTCTGTCGCTGCCCCTAGGACTGAGCATCTGTGTGGGAAATCCTTTGCCCACCCCTTCTGCTTCCTCTCCTCACCTGAAGATGATGCAGCCACTCAGGACACTGGAACATGTAGTTCTGTGATGGAATTGCACTGTTAAGATAGATAGGACTGCAAACTACAAGACACCGCACACCCTGCAGTGAGAGGAGGATAGAGCAGAGTTTTTCCTAGGTTTTGAGCAATGGAGCTGGATTTTCTGCCCTTGATATGTCAGGATTGAAATGCTGTTGCTGAGCCTATACAGAGACCAGAGTACCAGAACTGAGTTGGTGAAGACCAGGGCACTGAGACTGTGATTTGAGAATCTGATCGCAAGGACTGAGCCACTTAGGTTCAGGTTCCAGAGACCAGAGACAGATGCGTGTCAAATCTAAAGTTCGCTGGGTACCAGGACTGGTGAGCAGTTGCGGCTGTGCTCACTACTCCACTGTTAGTAGTTCAGTACCACAGGAGACTTCCCATTTACTTCATAATCCCAAAAACAACCACTACATACAGATTTAAAGGGACGGTAAGCAAGTGTACCACCGTACAGATTGGGCACCATCATTAGCCAGATGAAGTCTGCAAACCAGGTGCTAGACACTGTACAGCTACCTCACAGGGTACCCCTCCAGGAAAATAACAAAAAGCACAATAAAGCAGTATTAAACCTAAAAAAAAAAAAATTATTTATTGCAGATTACCAAACCTTAGATTTGGTGGCTGCATTAGCTATTTTTTAGGTTTTTTCCTCTATGTTTTCATCTGATGATCTGGCCAGTAACACACCTACTGTACATCCTGTTCCAAATTATTATGCAAATTATATTTAAGTGTCACAAAGATTAAATATTTTGTTTTTCAGTTTAACTCATGGATGGCATTGTGTGTCAGGGCTCTTTTGATCACTGAAAACAATCTCGGACATCTGTGATAATTAGATTGGCAGGGGAGCCCAATTTAAGGAAAAACTACTAAAGGAGTGTGTTCCATATTATTAAGCAGAGCACCATTTTCAAGCAATATGGGGAAGAAAAAGGATCTCTCTGCTGCCAAAAAGATTGAAATAGTTCAATGCCTTGGACGAGGTATGAAAACATTAGATATTTCACGAAAACCTAAGCATGATCATCGCACTATTAAGAGATTTGTGGTTGATTCAGAGCACAGATGGGTTTGTGCAGATAAAGGCACATTGAGGAAGATCTGCCAGATCCATGTATCGGATCAAGAGAGCAGCTGCTAAAATACCATTACATAGCAGCAAACAGATATTTGAAGCTGCTGGTGCCTCTGGAGTCCCACGGACATCAAGGTGTAGAGTTCTCCAGAGTCTTGCAACTGTGCATAAACCTTCTATTCGGCCACCACTACCAATGCTCACAAGCAGAAATGGCTGTATTGGGCAGAAAAATACATGAAAACTAATTTTCAAACAGTCCTGTTCACTGATGAGTGCCGTGCTACCGAGGATGGTCCAGATGGATGGAGTAGTGGATGGTTGGTGGACGGCCACCCTGTTCCAACAAGGCTGCGACGTCAGCAAGGCGGTCGTGGAGTCATGTTTTGGGCCGGAATCATGGGAACAGAGCTGGTCGGCCCCTTTAGGGTCTCCGAAGGTGTAAAGATGACCTCTGCAAAGTATGTGGAGTTTATGACTAATCACTTTCTTCCCTGGTACAGAAGGAAGAACTATGCTTTCAGTAATAAAATCATCTTCATGCATGACAATGCACCACCTCATGCTGCAAAGAATACCTCTGCATCAATGGCTGCTATGGGGATAAAAGGAGAGAAAGTCATGGTGTGGCCTCCATACTCCCCTGACCTCAATCCTATTGAGAACCTTTGGAGCATCCACAAGCAAAAGATCTATGAGGGTGGGAGGCAATTTACATCCAAACAGCAGCTCTGGGAGGCTATTCTGACATCTTGCAAATAAATTCAAGCAGAAACTGTCCAAAAACTCACACGTTCAATGGATGCAAGACTTGTGAAGCTGCTATCAAATAAGGGGTCCTATGTTAAAATGTAACGTGACCTGTTAAAATGTTTTAAAAGTCAAAATGCTGTTAAAAGTTTGATTGAAATAGCTTTTGATTTCAGTAAATATGCTACAAACACAACAAATGACAATTTTCAATTCTTTACAACCTATAAAGTGTTTTGAAACTTACTGTGCGGAATAATTTGGATCAGGGAATGTCTATGTTGGTTGGAGTGCCATATTAGGCTCTTTATGGTCTAGCTTCTGGATACGTTTTCTCCTGATGACATCACGCTGACGAAACTAGTTGGGCAGAGCCTTTCTGTCACTTTCGGGGCCTACTTCCAGTCTGTGGAACGCAGAAGCGTCCCGGAACCATGTGATGGAAGTTTTAATAAATGGTATTACACTATTGGAGTTCTGCTTTCTGGTTTACGCGGGACTACTGGTGGAGTGGAGGAGAAAGGAGATATGAGAGCCCAGAAAACAAGCTAAGAGATGACACGGATGGTCTGAGGAATCGCAGTGGATATTGTATAAAGGGCATATGACCTACCTGTAAGGGGGTCCTGGGATTTTGGTGAGTCTGGACCTAAAAGGGGGGAGCACGAGTGTCACATGGAAGAACACAACACTTAATATTAGCTGAAGAGCACTTTAAGTGGACTGGACTTTATAAGTACTTTTAATAAGAACTTGTAGATTGGTTTTGCACTATATGCATAATTTTCACAAGAGGGATAATTATATACATTCTGCATATTTTGGTATTTAACATGATTTATGATATATGGTTTATTATACTGGAATCTGTACCCCTCCAAAGGAATGATGTGTTTTATAGTACACATCTGGGGAATGCACTATATGTATAATTTGCACAAGGGGATAGTTATATATATACATTTTGGTAATCAGCATGGTTTATGATATATGGTTTTTTGTTAAGAGGGAAGGTGCATATTTATTTGATCATATTGAGATGTGTACATGAGAGTTACAACAGCATTAGAGCATTTGGGTTTGTAGCACCACACTATATACATTTTATTCACATCTACAGTATGTCTAGTTTAATATAAAGAGGTGTTGGGCAGCGTCTTTATAGTTTGGATATTGGTCCATAAGCGTGGAAATTGCATTTGTATTTTTATATTATTCTTTCTTTTGTCATATGAGTTAAAAGTTACAGGACTAAGTGCTACACTATCTGTTTTTTATTTAGGTAAAAATAAAGGAAAGAAAGCCTAAAAAAGAAAGTAATGCAGCCATCACATCTAAGAATTGGCAAGCTGCAATATAATAAATGTCCGCATTCGGGTTTTAAACTGCTTTAAACACTTATAATGACAGAAATCATCCTGAAAATACAATTCTTATAATAAAGAGAGATATGCCACCCACAAAAGCAACTACAGTCAATGAAGATGTAAAGAATATTTGATTAAAGTAATATTCAAGTTCAGTAGTATAAATAATGGAATATGCTGCCAGTCCCGCACCAACAGGACCACGGCAGGCTATTTGTTATCATCCATGATAATGTGCTTTAAAGTGATTGTAAAGGCTGAAGGTTTTTTACCTTCATACATTCTATGCATGAAGGTAAAAACCTTATGTGTCCTGCTCCCCACACAGACCCCCTTAATTCTTACCTAAGCCCAATCTTCATTCAGCACTGTGCACAGGAGCCTCGGCTGTCCCAGGACTCCTCATTGGCTGAGACAGCAACGGGATCCATTGGCTTGCACTGCTGTCAATCACAGCCAGTGAGCCAATGAGATAAAAAGCAGAGGTGGAGCTGATCCATGACTCTAAGTGTCCCATGGACACAGAGCCGGGCTCAGGAGCAAGCATGCACCAGTGCCCCCATAGCAAGTGACTTGCTGTTGGGGGCACTGTTCAAGGGGAGGAGCTGACGAGGGACCCATTCAGTTTAAAATAGAAAGGTAAAACATTTGTGTATATTTATGAAAAACATTACAAATACCCCTTTTTCCCTTTTTTTTATAAGTGATCACATGCCCTCTTTCTCAGCTACATAAGGGGCTTAGAGAACTGGAGAGAACTGGTAGGAGATACAGCCACACACTACTCTTCCCTATGAATGGCTATGCGGGTGGGGGAACGTTTCAGCACAAGTCTGATCAGTGGAGGAAATCAGGCTGAATTACCAGCACAGCTAGAAAACTGAATACGCTGTGCTCTTAGGCCTAGTGTTGTCAGTTTTTAATAGAAAAGCAGGGGAACTGGCGGGAACACCTGGTATCACACAGAGGAAGCAATACAAAGAGAACAGGATATATTTTCATACAAGTATATGGTACAGCAGGCACATATCAGGAATATGAAATGTTGGGTTGACATATTCTTTAAAGTGAGAAACCCTAATGCAAGTGCTATGAGTGCCCATGAATGATAACTGGTTGCCAAGAGAAGGAAATTTCCCACTGTAGGTTTTCTCAAACAGGTAGTTTTTAAGCTAGTTCCATCGTTCATGATATTGACATCAAGGAACTCAGTTTCTTCATGAGTGAATTTATATGTATAGAAGATAATGCTTTCATCATGCTTAAGATTATCAATGCATTATATAAGGGCTTCCTTTCCATACCACTATCACATCATCAGTTTAGTGGATCTACAAAGACATGCTCATCAAATCCATGCATGCCATAAACACAAATCTGATCCCACCATCCTAAGTGTAGACATGCGCAGACTGATGCACAAGCCACACCTGCTGCAACACCTCTCTTTTGCCTGTAATATTGTCCATTGAATAAAAAACACTTCAACTATACAGGTGAAACTTGAAAAATTAGAATATTGTGCAAAAGTTCATTTATTTCAGTAATGCAACTAAAAAGGTGAAACTAATATATGAGATAGATTCATTGCATGCAAAGCAAGATAGTTCAAGCCGCGATTTGTCATAATTGTGATGATTATAGCTTACAGCTCATGAAAACCCCAAATCCACAATCTCAGAAAATTAGAATATTACATGCAATCAATAAAACAAGGATTGTACATAGAACAATATCGGACCTCTGAAAAGTATAAGCATGCATATGTACTCAGTACTTGGTTTGGGCCCCTTTTGCAGCAATTACTGCCACAGTGCAGGGTGGCATGCAAGCTATCAGCCTGTGGCACTGCTGAGGTGTTATGGAAGACCAGGATGCTTCAATAGTGGCCTTCAGCTCTTCCGCATTGTTCGGTCTCATGTCTCTCATCTTTCTCTTGGCAATGCCCCATAGATTATCTATGGGGTTCAGGTCAGGCGAGTTTGCTGGCCAATCAAGCACAGTAATCCCACGGTCATTGAACCAGGTTTTGGTGCTTTTGGCAGTGTGGGCAGGTGCCAAGTCCTGCTGCAAAATGAAGTCAGCATCCCCATAAAGCTTGTCTGTGGAAGGATGCATGAAGTGCTCCAAAATCTCCTGGTAGATGGCTGCGTTGACCCTGGATTTAATGAAGCACAGTGGACCAACACCAGCAGATGACATGGCTCCCCAAATCAACACAGACTGTGGAAACGTCACACTGGACTTCAAGCATCTTGCAGTGTGTGCCTCTCCATTCTTCCTCCATTCTCTGGGTCCTTGGTTTCCAAATAAGATGCAAAAGTTGCTCTCATCAGAAAAGAGGACTTTGGACCACTGAGCAACAGACCAGGTCTGTTTTTCTTTAGCCCAGGTAAGACGCTTCTGACGTTGTTTGTTGTTCAGGAGCGGCTTGACAAGAGGAATAAGACATTTGAAGCCCATGTTCAGGACCCGTCTGTGTGTGGTGGCTCTTGATGCACTGACTCCAGCCTCAGTCCACTCCTTGTGAAAGTCCCCAACACTTTTGAATGGCCTTTTCCTGACCATCCTCTCCAGGCTGCAGTCATCCCTGCTGCTTGTGCACCCTTTTCTTCCACATAACTTTCTATTAATGTGCTTTGATACAGCACTTTGGGAACATCCAACTTCTTTTGCAATTACCTTTGGAGGCCTTCCCTCCTTATGGAGGGTGTCAATGATGGTTTTCTGCACAACTGACAGGTCAGTAGTCTTTCCCATGATTGTGATTTCTACTGGACCAGACTGAGAGACCATTTAAAGGCTCAGGAACCCTTTGCAGGTGTTATGGCGTAATTAGCTGATTAGAGTGGGACACTTTGAGCCTAGAATATTGCACCTTTTCACAATATTCTCATTTTCTGAGATTGTGGATTTGGGGTTTTCATGAGTTGTAAGCCATAATCATCACAATTATGACAAATCACGGCTTGAACTATATTGCTTTGCATGTAATGAGTCTGTCTCATAAATTAGTTTCACCATTTAAGTTGCATTACTGAAATAAATGAACTTTTGCACGATATTCTAATTTTTTGAGTTTCACCTGTAAATGTGTTATGGGATCCAGATAGTAGATATCAATGGTCCAACTAATTCATAATTGCTTAAAGCCTATATTATGTGGGATTGATGTATAAAGTGACTCAGCATCTACTCCCACTAATAGGCATTCCTCCAGTATTTGAATTTCTGTAAATCCTGTAATTTTCATCTCCTTTATCCAGGCAAAAAGAGGTCTATTATACCACCAACTGTTCTAGCAACATGTTTTAATGGGCTATCCATGCCTGAAACTATTCGTGATTCAGAAGGGTGGATCATATTTTTGTGAACCTCAGGTAATGTTTTAAAGATGGGAACATTATATCTCCCTATTCGTAGGGAGGCCAAATCACGCATGTAATTCAATTTGCAGACCATATTTGGAAAAAGGGTTATGGTCAAAGAATTCATAGCAGCCAGGATCATTGAGTTCTCTATGGATCTCTCTTGCTAACCAAATTCTCTCATCATTATCATGTGTTTGCCCTTTATCACTTAGTTTTGTTAAAACAATTTTTGCAAATCCTGAGGCTACCCTTTCCCTTTGTGTTAAATTATGCATTGTCAAAGTTCTCTATGTGATTTCTTTGAGTTCCTTTGTGACTGATTCAAATAAAGGCCGCACATGTTTGGTATTGCTTAAAGGTGAATGGTTATAAATTTATTTCTCAGATTAAAGAGGATGTAAAGGATGAAGGTTTTTTACCTTCATGCATTTTGTGCACGAAGGTAAAAATAAACCTTCTGTGTGCTGCTCCCCCCACAACCCCTCTTAATATTTCAATACATTCTATGCATGAAGGTAAAAAAAACCCTTCTGTGTGCTGCTCTCCCCACAGCCTCTCCTAATACTCACCCGAGTCCCCTCTCGATCCAGCAATGTGCACAGGAGCCTCGGATATCCCGGGACTCCCTCTCCCCATTGGCTGAGCAGGTGGATAACAGGTCTGTGTCCTCTCCACTTATGGAGAGAGGGCACAGACACAGCCTGCTCTCCTCTGAGTGGCAGTCAGATGTAAACAGACCAGCTATCTGTGTACACTCGACTGCCATCCAATCCGATCCACCCAGGCAACGCACCCAGGGGAATGGATTAAAATCTGTTTGCTTCTAGTGGATCAGATTGGATGTAGGCAGAAGTAAACAGACACATTTCTGTTTACATCCACCTATCCTTAGAGGAGAATGGAAGGTCCTATCCAGTCCACCTGAAAAACAGACAGGCAGACTCAATGGAAACATTTGTGTGAAAAGGGCCTAATTGTCTCCTGTTTTGGGCTACGCGTAGCCATCTTGGGGAGAACAACAATCATATTGCATATTGAAATCCTGCATCCTGCAATATTTGGGCAGCCATCTCAACTGAAGGCAGAGCTTTTTTTTTCAGCAGGAACGAGGGGTGGGTTGGGGGGACAGGTAGCAGCTCCAGCACCTCCAGCACTGAATTTATGTTATGGAAAGAGGTACTGGGATGTGCTGGAGGGTCTGTTGAATCTGGCTTCTGGGGGTTTTATTGTTTTGGAGGGCCTACAGCTGTTGGGGAGGTCTATTGTTTCTGCTAGGGGATCTATTGTTGCTGGGGAGTTTGTGATATGTTACTGGGGAATCAGTTGTTCCTGCAAAGGATCTACTATTGAGACAAGGGATGAGTACCTGCACCTATTCTCTGAACAAAAAGCCCTGACTGAGGGTATTCATAAAGAGTGGGATGCTGCATCAATGTGGATGCAAGAAAAGGACAGAGCCCCTGCTGAAGAGGGAGAGAGTAGGAGCAGCATTAGGAAGAGGAACCTGTCAAGGAGGGAAAGGATAAGTAATCCTATTCAGGCTGTGTCCTCTGTCAGCAACAGTCTCAACTTCCAGCCACATATCTGCAGGGACATTTGGAGATCTAATTGTGTGACCAAGCAATATCAAAGTCCCCTGCAAGGGAAGTACTCCTGCATTCTAATATGTAAGTACCTGTTAATTTACTGCCATAAACTATGCCCTCTACTTCCTGAAGAAGTGTATGGCCTGAAGCATATGTGGAACTAGTGCTGTAAATTGCCTGTTTTCTATGAACAGTCAAATTCTGCAATAAAAATACAGTTTAAGTCTCTACGTGTGTTTATCTGTTCTCAGGTACACTGGTTAGGCAGACGTATCAGGACATTGCATTCTTATGTTGGCAAAAAAAAAAAAATCACAATTAAATCCAAGGTAAAAAAAATATGATAAATTTAGTAAAGCAAAAACCAACAAACAGAATGCATTAATCTAATGTAACCAATGCTAACTATTGTAATTTAAACAGATAAATGCTGAGATCTGATTGGTTGGTCTTTCTTTTTCCCACTAGAGTTGCTAAAATACAAGTACCCTGTTCTTAGAGTGTTTAAATATTGTAATACTGTAGAGTACTCCTGCAATGCTGTTCAGGACAGCATTATGGTTGGAAAGCATTGCTTTATTGATATAAACATTGTCCAAAATAATTATTTTCTAAAGAATGTTGAGTAACTCCAGCAGCATTAAACATGGAATCTTGAAAACATAGTTTGACTAATGGGCTTGGAGTTTAGGTAGAGAAGGTCATCAACATTATAAAGGAACTAGAATGAGTTCAAAATTAGTAAACCATTCTCAAAGAACTAATGACCATCTGGATTGCAGATGCAGCATCCAGATTGTCTGTTGTCTCCACCAAACGAGTTGTCTTACCCTGGGAAAAACTGTCATCTGTCTGTCCTGCCCTACAGACATGAGCTTTCTTCCAACCTGTCCACATGGATTTACTGGTGGCAAGGTCATCCAGTTCTCGCAAACCTCACTTGCTCACAATATCATTTCTGGCTGGATAACAGCTGCACACATGCTTGGAATTAAATTGGACAGGTCAGTGCCCTCAACAAATTTAAGCAACTCTACATTTGTAATACAACAAAGTTTCAATGTTTGAAAGCATAAAATAAAAAAATATTTACAATAATAATTTCCTGCAGTCAGATTCCAGCATTACAATGGTAAATAAAACATGTTAAAACTAAATAAATTACATATCCTTAATAGTGAAATTATCAGGAATAAAATAGAAAAAAGAAAGACCTAGTACTTTATTAATAAATACATTCACTTATTTGTAATTATGAATAATGTCTTCTAGTAATACAGGAAGGTCTAAAATGAATTTAAAGTTGAACCTTCTTCCTTGATAGCAGTTAAAGCAATATACTAGCAAGCTGCTAATAGCTACACTTTAAAAGCAGACTCAAAGCACATTCTAAACTTCACTATCACCTACTGTTACATGCAAAGCTGGCTAAATTAGTTAGTACCTACCAGTGGTTACGCTGCTGATATGACCTTTGACCTTTTATGAAAAAACTTAGTAAACTCATATTTAATTAACCAGAGTAAATACCTTTATGTGCAATAACCTCAGCAAAACATTAAAGCTACTTGTTGTTTGGGCCTATGTTCATATTTAAGTCATTCTTGGAATTGCATTTTCAACAGTCTTGTTGGCAGGTGTCAGTGCCCCCCCCCCTTAAATTTTGCCCCATTTGAGCTAGTGCCCATATAATAGCAGCTGTGGGTGTAATTTAGTAAGTGAAGGAGAGTGTGAGAGTGCTTGGCTGGGCAGCACCAACAAGTGGGACAGATGGACATCATTCCAGAAGCAAGTGGAAATACCTTGCCACCTCTGGCCCTCAACTGCTGGTCTTTGGCTTGGTATGGAGAGGCTTTGTAATACTAGAGGTGTATTGTGCAAACATGAGCTCAGTTGAATAGTGCTCTGCACTGGTCTAAATCCACTGTCAAGATGTTGCTGTATTACTATGTGTGTGTTTGCACAATGGAGGCTGTGGAGCCCTAAAAAGACTTAGTGATACAGTCGTAGAGAGCCCCAGAGGTAGTAGAGGCTGTTGGGAGGGGATGGTACTGTAAGGTCCGCAATTCCTTGGAGGACTGGTGACTTTACCTGGTGAGTGAGAACAAAGAGGATGGGAGCATCTTTCGTTGTGTGCAGGAGACTATGCAATGGCCTGTTTCCTATCTGCCTTTGGGATGAGGTTAGAAGACACAACTGACTGTGGCAGGTTGTCCTTGCTATATTGACATCCCTTACGTCCCTGAGGCTTTGTTCCATTTGATTGAGGCTGAGCTGCAGCATATTTATGAGACTACAGTCTGGGAACATTTAAAGCAGCAGTGGTCACTGGCGGGCCAAACTTTCAGTGCGGTGGACTTTTATCTTGTCTACAGGGAATGTAATTATGGGCACCACATACATATGGACAACGTAGTGGTGTCCAGACCCAGCAGTGAGGACACACAGTACTATGTGTTGAAGCATAATCCAGAATTCAGGTAGTGGCGGGAATACCCTCATCCTAACTACTACCAGTAGCTTTTGCTCCTGACTGTTGCTGTTGGCTCACTGTTCCAGAGTCTCTTACTATTGTTTTGCATCTGTTATAGCTATGCCTACTGTGTATGATCGTGATTGCTACTGCATTTTTTTTATACATATGTCTGATTACATCAGTTTATAGTAATATTGTTTATACAAAGTTAAATAGTTTGTAACTGTTTAAGCTGGGGCCGGGCACCTGGACTGTGCCTAGTGTTTTTTTTTTCTTAGCTATATATACATTTCAAATGCATTCTACTGCTGTTTTGCTGTTAAGGGTTGTAAGCCATCTTCACAACTGATGGTACCCACTGTCACAGGGACAGGCCATGTTTAAGAGGGGAAAGTATTGGCTAACCCCACTGAATAGTGCTCTGCACTGATTTGAATCCACTGTAAAGATGATGTTGTATCACTTTTTGTGTTCCGCACTAAGGACTCTGTCAGTGTCATAGTCAGGGGTCTGGCTTAGAGGCCTTTGGCTATCATAGTGGAAACCAGCAGGAAAAATACACAAGCATATTCCCCTGGTGGGAGATGCAGACTCACCTAAGGTGCAGGGTCTAAACACTAAGAGGTCTTCACCAGAGCTCCTAATGCTGAGATGGGTTTGCTACATGCTAGTCCTAGGTCCTGGTCTTCAGGATCACTCCACCAAAATGTGAGCAGGCCAGGGTGTGCTAGCAGATGTAGTAGGTAGGGATTAAATAGAAGTATAGTTGATAAACCAGCCAAAAGTCAGTAGCATGTCAGTAACAAATGGTTGCAGGTTGGGATCAAGTGGAAGCATAGTCAAGGAACAAGTCAAGGACTGGTAACAAATGACTACAGGTTGGGATCCAGCAGAAGTGTAGTTCGAGGAATAAGCCAAAGGTTGGTAATGGAGATGTGGATAACAGCAGAAGCATAAGAAGCAAGATATTGGCTGGAGAAGGGCACAATATTCTGGCAAACAGGAAGTGCAAAGTTCATGGTAGGAGCATGGAATCAAGGTTCACCAGAAACAAGATATAAAGTAAGTTTGTCCAATGATCAAGCAGGGAGCTGTCCAGCATCTCATGTGGCTCAGCAAGAAGAGCTACTGCCAGTTGCAGCAGAGGTCCTGGATTTATGTGATGCTGTGATTGAGATGTTTGAGAAGAATTGCACCAAAGTGTTGAAAACTCTGCTGCAGTGGACATTCCTTTATTCACATGATACCCTCAAGCCTCAAGGGATGTAAGGTGTGAGCTTCAAGCCAGGAGATGGCAGAGAGGATTTTTTAAAAAAAGTATGTGAGTGTCCTATCCAAGAAGAAGGGGGTGGCACCTGGGGACCATGGGCACCAATAACCAACCTATCCAGGTATCTTACAGTATGCTTTTAGATTCCTTGCTTACATCTTCATATTGTTTCAGTGTTATCATGTTCTCATGCATAAGTCAGCTTTTGAGTTTACTATAGACAGATGTCCAGACATTTTGCTGTAGAATGTATTCATTGATTCCTCAGTGATTGAAAGCCAGCAAGTCCCTGGTTATAGAAACAAGCTCAAGACCATTGTACTACCTCCTTAAAGTGTTACTAAACCCAGGACCCTCTATTCACTATATCTGCTCTCCCACAGTACACACAACATGGAAATGCAATTATTTTAGTAAATATAAACTGCTAAATACCTTTTCTCATCAGCAGTTAGAGCAGTCTTGTGACTTCAGCTGAGCACTGGTTAAAGCTTGTAGGAGGAGTTTTCTTTATGCTCTAGGAGGATGTGAAACCCCTGACCCTCTGTCTGGACAGTGCTGATTGGCCCTGTGCTGACCACATGCACCCTCCCAAGAAAAAAAACTCTCTAGCAATACACACCAAACTGAGCATGTGCATGTAACTATGGATTCAGTCTGTATCAGGTGGACCCTTCAACAAGAGGAGGGGCAGAGAAGAAAGAATCAAACAGCCTTTTTACACAATGCAGAGGATTAACCCCAGATTTTACTGTTTTGGGTTTAGTAACACTTTAAAATAAGGTGTTCATGTTAGTATGCAGTTCTTTATTTAATCAAAATACAACTCTGTATACATTTACCATTTACCATGTCATGTTCACCTATTTGTCCAAAGATTATTGTTCCACTATTATTGAGGAACATCAAGGTGATCTTAAAGTAGATGTAGAGGAGTTATTGCAGAGCTGTGTAGAGTCAGTGTTAAGCCCACCCTCAACACTGGCTGTACACAGGATGGGACTGTAAGGATTGTGGGTATTCCTAACTAAGCGAGCTTGGTGAGCTGAAAGGAGGAGATTGGAGATCCCACAAGGTACTGGGGCAAACAGGAGAAGTGGTTCATTACTGATTTTTCTCAGCTGGGGGGAAGAAGTGTGGAGGCTGTTTTGAGAGGATCGAATGCACATTCAGCTGCTAGCAGACCTCCCACTGCTGCACCTGAAAGACACAGTGAAAGGCATCTTGGAATATTGTAGAGAGCTACAGATGGGAGGGCTTAATAGGAGATTCACTCTACACAAATTCAGTGTGTCTTTTACATTATAATTCTACTGTTTCTAATTCTACTACAATATATTTCTAATATATATATATATATATACTTTGCTATGTTGTTGTAAGCGCTACACAACATTTTAACACACAGAAAGGGGCATAAGGAGAAGGTTGTGTACAGAAGTAGATGTGTGGCCATGCTCTGAATTCTTTAAACCAGTGGGACACTAAAAACAAGGGACAGGGCAACATGTCTTATTTAGATCAGTAGATAAAAAAAGATATGGCTAAGTAAAATACTGTATGTGAGTGTATATAATTCTATGTTTATATATTATTATGTTTTTGATTGGATGCATATTTTTGGGATTCATATAGACAGAACTTTGTAGGGGGAATGCGGGGGAAAACAGTTCCAGCACCTCCTGTACTGAATGTATGTATTTGCAAGGGGTGTTGGGGTGTGCTGGAGGGTCTATTGATACTGGCTGCTGGGGGATCTATTATTGCTAGAGGGGATCTTTTGCGGTGGAGGTCTAGTTTTGCTGGAGAGGGATTGTAACGGAAGCGTAGGCAGGACAGAGCACACGGAGAAGATGGGGAACACACAAAACTTTATTGAAACAACAAATTGGCAGACACTCAATAGGGAAATGGCAGGGAGGGTGGTGTGTGCGCAAACCAGGGACGATTCCAGGCACGGGGGGGTCTTCAGGCAATCTCCCCCCTTAGGCTTGGGGCCTCAGCCGAGCTCCCTCCGTGACTGGACAGCGGATTGGAGACTCGGGCAACAGGCGGCAACCTACCACTGGGCAGGGGCCTCGGGCAACAGGCGGCAACCTACCACTGGGCAGGGGCTCAGGCAACAGACGGCAACCTACCACTGGGCAGGGGCCTCGGGCAACAGAAGGCAATCTACCCCTCAACAGGGGCTCAGGCAACAGACAGCAACCTACCACTGGGCAGGGGCCTCGGGCAACAGGCGGCAATCTACCCCTGGGCAGGGGCTCGGGCAACAGACGGCAACCTACCCCTGGGCAGGGGCCTCGGGCAACAGAAGGCAATCTACCCCTCAACAGGGGCTCGGGCAACAGACAGCAACCTACCACTGGGCAGGGGCCTCGGGCAACAGACAGCAACCTACCACTGGGCAGGGGCCTCGGGCAACAGGCGGCAATCTACCCCTGGGCAGGGGCTTGGGCAACAGACGGCAACCTACCACTGGGCAGGGGCCTCGGGCAACAGAAGGCAATCTACCCCTCAACAGGGGCTCGGGCAACAGACAGCAACCTACCACTGGGCAGGGGCCTCGGGCAACAGGCAGCAATCTACCCCTGGGCAGGGGCTCGGGCAACAGACAGCAACCTACCACTGGGCAAGGGCCTCGGGCAACAGAAGGCAATCTACCCCTCAACAGGGGCTCGGGCAACAGACAGCAACCTACCACTGGGCAGGGGCCTCGGGGATTCAACGGGACTCTAGCTGTGGAGACTGGCCACAGCACAGCTCCCACCTAGCTTTCCAGGGTCATTGGGTTCACGGGGACTCAACGGGTAGCGATGGCTCAAGCACTCAGGGGCACCACAGGTAGCTATACTCCGGGCGTGCCATCAGGACACGGGTGGTCAGTGCACACACAGCGGGGCGGTTCGGAACACGTGTGGTCGGTGCACACAGCGGGGACAGTTCAGGACACGGGTGGTCAGTGCACACAACAGGAACAGTTCAGGACACGGGTGGTCGATGCACACAACAGGAACAGTTCAGGACACGGGTGGTCAGTGCACACAACAGGAACAGTTCAGGACACGGGCTGTCAGTGCGCACAACGGGAACAGTTCAGGACACAGGTGGTCAGTGCACACAACGGGAACAGTTCAGGGCACGGGTGGTCAGTGCACACAGCGGGGACAGTTCAGGACACGGGTGGTCAGTGCGCCCAACAGGAACAGTTCAGGACACGGGTGGTCAGTGCGCACAACAGGAACAGTTCAGGACACTCACGGTAAGCAGCTTGCAGACCCTCAGCGGCAGGCGGCTCCAGACAGGGACGACCAGCGGTCAGCGTTCCAGGGACAACCAGTGATCAGCAGACAGCAGCAGCTCCCAGGGCACTCAGCAGCAGACAGCCTCCAGGGACACGCAGCCACGGATAGTATGCAGGCTCCCTCAGCAACAGCTCCCAGGGCACTCAGCAGCAGACAGGGTGCAAGGGTGCCCAGTAGACAGGCGTACAGACTGGCAGGGTCTCAGCTGTGGAGTCTGACCTTTGAGGAGAAGGCTCATGCAGAGCTGTGGAGACTCCCAACCCCGAGGTATTGCAGAGGGCTACAGTCCTGACCTTTTGGGGGTCTGCAGAGTGCGCAGGGGGGATGGCTGGGGAGACTCGGTCCCCCTCACCCGAGCCTCCCAACATATTTCTGGGAACAAGATGCTTCTCGCCGCATGGCCAGGAACAGAAAGGGGGGCTGCTTCCTGTGTGGGTCTCTTGAAGATCCTGTGGGACGCGGCTAGGTTGCCTCGGCAACGGCTGGCCCAGCCCTGTCCATGGAAGCCCCACAGACCTTCTAATGTATAAGGGGGAAGGGAGGGGTGGAGGAATATGGCGGGGGATGGGAGAGGCACTGGCAGTCCGTGACAGGGATCTATTGTTGTTGAGGATGGGCCTTATGTTGCTGGGGGGGTCGATCCTTGCAGGGAGGAATTTACTGTTGAGGGAGGGGTCTATTGTTGCTAGCTGTTGAAGGTTCTATATTCTATTGATGCTGGCTGCTGGGAGTATATTGTTGCTGGAATGGATCTATTTTTCCTTGGGCTTTATTGTTGCAAGGGGGAGGGGGGTGTATTGCTGCTAGCTCCAAGGGGTCTATTTTAGTGCTTTTCTTGTTATCATTAACAAATTCTGTACAAATTACCACTACAAAATGATACTTGGTTCTGTATTCTCTAAAAGGGGCAGTACTGGGAGGTGGGTAGAGGGTGGAACCAAGGAACAGTGCTTGGAGGTGAGTAGGGGGCAGGAACATGGTGAAATTCGAAAAGGGAAGAGTTCCTGCACCTATTCGAGAAAAAAAGCCTGCATATAGAGAGGTATAGTATGGAACATTGATTCTGGTTTTCCTTGCAGTAATGTGTACAGATCTCCAGGCCTCCCAGAATGTTAGCACTTGAAAGATATTGAGACCTCCCACTTTTAGTTTTATTACTTAAAGTTGAAGTTGGGGGGATAAAAACCCTACTGACCTTCTAGAATGTATAAATACAGTGGGGGGACTTGAAACTTTATTTCCAATGCCACAGTCACATAAAAAAGGGGGGCCCTATTAAATCCCCCTCTTCTTTTCCTAATCCTCTAATGCACAGTCTTCACACTGTAACTTTACCTGTCTTCCCTACTTCTCTCTGGGTTGATCCTGAGGGCTGCCATCTGCTACTAGCCTGTAGTAGAGAGCTTCAGGGGGCATTAGGGCTCTTACCCCATTTCCACCACCACAAGCTCTAGTGAAGACCAGTTGGTACTTAAACTCTGGCCCTCTTGTGATCCTGCATCTCCCGTAGGGGGTGTTGCTATAACAACCGCTGTGTTACTAGGAAATATGCAGGGACCACAATATCAATAATTATTAGCAGCATCTACAACCCTTCAGCGGGAGGAAGTTCACTTAAAAGCACTAATTTGTGTCAGGGATAAAATCTGAAAATCCGGGTAGTGGACATGACAGCAGTGGAGATGTAGTTGACATAGCCTAGAGAGTTATGCTACATTTTCCAAGAGAAGCCAGCTTCCACTGGTGAGCTATGGCTAATAGAATTTCATTCAAGAGGTAAAAGTACATAGTCCCTAAAGTTATAATTTAAACATGCAATTATCTGAATAACAAAGACCATTTTATATAGTAGATATACAGGGGTTGGTTTACTAAAACCGGAGAGTGCAAAATCTGGTGCAGCTGTGCATAGTAACAAATCAGCTTCCAGTTTTTTTTTTTTTGTCAAAGCCTAATTGAACAAGCTGAAGTTAGAAGCTGATTGACTTCAATGCACAGCTGCACCAGATTTTGCACTCTCCAGTTTTAGTCAATCAATCCCTAAGGGCTTGTTCACACTTGACTTTATTTCTAACGCTTGCCAAATGCCCCTATAGCATTTGACAGGCATTAGAAAGGTGTTTGGGAACCGTTTTTAACGCTCCCCAAATGCTCCCCAAACGCCCCATGTGCGGTTCTGAGGCGGTTGATAGGCGTTTGTCAAGTGTTAATACCTTACCACAAATGCCTATAATGAAGTTAAATGGTACTAACGCTTCGCAACCGCCTTGCAACCGTGTCGCAACCGCACCGCAAACACCTGCCAGGCGTTTGTAGAGCAGCACCATAGACTTGAATGGGAAGCTTCAACTCCTGACTCAAAACAAGGAGTCAGTTTTGCTGCAACATGATGCAACGCTAACGCTTCAGTGTGAACAGCACTGTGTGCTGCCATGTGCAGAATTTTCATAGGTGTTTGAGAAGCGTTAAAAACGTTTCCCAAACACCAGTCTGACGCCTGCTGACAAAGCTAGTGTGTACTGAGCCTTAGTGTCCTTTATATAACTACCAGCAGAAAAAGTAATAATGAAGATAAGTGTGTTTGCTTTAAGTACTTACCTCACAGCAATTTTTTTTGTACACTAGTTTCAAGGAAACCTAAACTTTCTTGATCAGGGTTCTGTTCTGCACCTTGGATTAGATTTGTGAAGTAATTTTCATTCCACAAGACAATTTCTCTTCTAAGAATCAGGGACAAATACTGTATATAATTTCTGCTTGCAAGCATGGTCAAGCAAACACAGCTGTAGTTATGTTGCTTCCAGCTCAAAATTCTCTGCAGAAGTACAATTTTTTCCAATATATTGATCCACATTTATTCATTTAATGAGAATTGCATTAATGGTGTTGATTCCTGTAAAAAAAAAAAACATTTTAATATACTGCTGACATCACTTATCCCAATATACAGATCTTAGAGCACTATTAACTATACATCATAGATACAAATGAAACTTTGGTTACGGTAATTAACATTTAATAATCCAACAAGCTTCTGTAAAATTGAAATTGAGTCATTGAGTGCAGTCACTGAGTAAAATACATATTTCTCCAATCACTCAGTTACAAGTTGGTAGAGAATAGTGTATAAACAGTTTTAATAACCTGTTTCAATAACAATCAACTCAAAGGGGTTAAAGAATGTTACCAACATACATTATTGGGCTGCAAATCCTTTGTATATTGACTCTGTCAATATACAAAGGACGGCTATTGATGGCTGTAACTGGCTGTTATAACTGGGGGAAAAGATGCATTTTCTTATTGTTGTTAATATTATTACTATTCTTCATCTTCTTATTTTTTAAATGTTATTATCATTATTGTTATTTTTAAGAGCTAAATTAAAAATAATAATATTTGAACAGATTACATGAGCAAAGTGGCCATCTGGTATTGGAGCATATTTTGCATCATATGCTTACCCTCAATCACTTTTAATAATTATGAAAAACAAGTACTGAAAAAAATACATCAGTAGTAAAATGTAAAGAGTAGGGGAAAATGCAGGCCAGTTCTTAAACTGTGAATTATCAGAATGATCAACTATATATTCAATGAAAATAAACTCAAATATTTAAGTGTCAGGAAGACAGCTTTTACTTCTATAGATTTGCCAAATACTTTGATAACCTACTGTATATTCCTTCTTAGTTAATCCCAGGCAAGCCAAATCTGCTTGCCCAGATGGATGTAATTGTATTTGCTTGTGATTCTTACTGGTCGCTCACATACTTTTTTTGGCAATAAAACAGTAGAGCTCCTAGCTATAAAGTAGACAAGAAATCATGAGAAAGTGGTGGTGCCTTATGTCTGAAACTTTCAACTATCATGTTGTACAACCTGCAAAATAATCTTTTGAACCAATTTCAGACCATTCTAAATAAAATTGTGTCTTCAGATGGGATATTTTGTGGTGCAAAAAGCAATGGTTACAAACTTTTAAATAGCTAGAGAGGAAAACAAACACATTGTGAGAATGCTGCAGTTTTGCATGGACCAGGATCCCCAAAACAGACATCAAAGATTTGTTTGGTCAAGCAAAAGGTGGATAGAAACAAGAGGGGGGCCTTTTTTTAATCAGTATTTCAAAAATTTAGCTGCAGCTGGAAAATTTGTATTATGTGATGATCTTGTGAAGTCTTGAGTTACTCTAGAATAGAGATGTAACATTTCTCGAAAATTTTAATCCATGAGGGCAATAAAACATTTTTCCCTGTTTTTTTCTGGAAAAAGGACAATTTTTTAAAAAATTGAAAAAAAAGATCGTAGAGTTGATTTACAAATTGAAAGTCATTTTGTTACACTAGGAACATTTAATGCAGTGTATATAAAAGTATTATGCTTGAAATAAAACTACAGTTTGTTCAGTAAATAAACTACACTTGCTTTTGCTTTTTAAAATTTGTGATGATCCAGAAGCAGCAGAAAGAGTGTTTCTGGAACGAGAACTCTGGAGGGAAAAATACCTGTACTTTCCTTATGGTCCTAATTATTTATTTCCAATAATTATTTTTTAATGTCTTTAGGGTACCTCTGGCATGCAAGGATGTGTTTTGTCATCCTTGTAGCATTTGGAAAAGAATATTTCTTCTCACAATATTGCAACTTTGCTCTCGGCAGAAATTACACTGTGGAAATGTTTTCAAAAACTAGATGTTGGCCTCACCATTTTACTGAGAGGAGGAAAGGAAAAATCAATATCCCCTAGGGTCACATTGATGCTGCTTTTGTGTAGATATGGCAGCCCATTTATTTGAATGGGCTGCCATGCCTCCTGAAATGTAGGGAGAAGGTCCATGCAACATTTCTGAAATCGCAGCCCACACAGGAACTGCAAATGCAGTGCACTTCCCAGTGCGGGAGAAATTTACAGTGTGTGCGGCGTGCCATTAGGATAATGGACGCATTTCCTATGGTTTTCTGTGCAGGGGGTTGCGGCTATGGGAACACAGATATGCACCTAACCTTACTGACCAGACTATAGGTAAACATTATGCTGTAATGGTGGAGAACATTGCTAGAGATCATTTAAAGGCTATAAAGATAAACTAATTTGTCAGACAAATTTATCTTTTTACCTGTCAATTAAGGCCTGAGAGTAGGGCATAAACTTTCTACTGTATCCCAACAATCACCCAACTGTAGGAGGTACATAAAGACCATATGCAAACTAAACTGGAGCCTTTTCCCTGAAGTACCCCCTAGTAGCAGAAATGCAAATTTATCTTGTTTGAGAACTGCATTGAGAAGTACAGTGTTACTTGAACTGTATTCCGGGATTTTCTTGTCTTCAGGATTTGCTAGCAATAATTTAAGACTTTACGTAAAGCCTCAGAAATCTTTATTGAAGGTCTTTATGTTATATAGTTTGAATACCATTTATCATATATTTATTGTAAAAGAATATATTCCGCACTCCTTTTTTTAAAAAGTAATTCCTGAAGAAACAAAACACAGCTTTGGAAAAAGCAGAAAATTAAGGGTTTTTTTCCCCCAATTTTTCTGTTTTTTTTTTTTTTCAGGCCATCCCATCTCTGCAAAGCCATTGCACAAAGCAGGTAAATATAACATGTTTATTTTATTTTTTTTAAAGTGAACCTTTAGTATCTCTTTAAGGCTGTTGATTTCCCCTTGCCCCATATACTGTATGACTTTCTAATCTATGCATAACCTGAGATGGAATCAGTTGAGTGATTAAAATGGAACTTCACTCTCTCAATCAACAATGTCTAGTTGTATTTCTTATGCTGCTAGCATTAATAAATAGATAGAAAAGTATATCATGTTTACTTGTTTTAAACTTTTTTTTTTTTTACATTTCTACGGTTACTTCCTGGTTTCCATGCCTAGGCAAATGATGTCATACATCCAAGGAGCTTTCAGGAGGGGAGGGTTCTCAGCTCAGCCAATGCCTGAGCTAAAGGCAGATGGGTTCCACAAAGTAAATGCTACATGAATCATCTTCCTTACTCAAGATGGCCACTGCCAGAAATACGAGGGGATGTTTTTCAAAATGAATTCTCAGCAAAATAAAGCATGTTGACATAGATGGATGGATGAGTTTAATTTGAATATTAACAATGAATTAAATAGAATTTTTGGTTTGCGGTGCTCAGATGTTAATCCTGACTTATGTATAAACAAACTAAATTGTGATAGAGGGAGCAAGGCACCACTTAAATTGAAGCACATTTATAATGACCAAACATGGCTCTCTCTCTGTATATTTACATAACTCCCTCTAGTAAGTACAGATAATAAAAACCATCATAGTGTTAGTTAGGCACAATGACAATATTTATATCTTTACTATACACTTATATATCAATATATTTATAAGACAACAGATTTCTTTAAGGCATGAGAAACCAATGAGTAGTAATAAACTGCTGTTTTATGGCTGTTATCTTACTTTCTAGTTTAAAACACAAAGTATAATATTGTTATATAAAGGAATATTCATGACAATGTCACATGGAAGGACAGCTGGGGACCTTGGCATGAACCAGTAGATGACTGGAAAGTTGCCATGCCACCAAGTGAGCCACTGTCTCCCAGGGCAATATAGAGTGTAAAATGTGCAAAAATAATTTATTTTACTGCACCTGTTACTGCAAAATATGAATAAATTGCAGAATAACAACAGCATCATCCCGTTATAAAATATATACGTCCTGCTGTGCTGGGCCTAAAAGCTTCTATGTTGCTATTAAGTCTCTGGCACACCATATTGCAGTTTAGGGACATGGTATATTGCTTGGACACAACAGCCAAACACAGATGAAATTGACTTGTTTGAACAGAAGAAGTCAATAAGGGTGATAGTGTACAGTAATCAGTAACAACCAGAAACTGACCAGAATTTACTGGTCTTCTCAAAACTAATGAAAGCTGATGCTATGTTCTAGGTAGATATAATTAAAACACCATTTGGTCCTCATAAGTATTTATTAAATATGGTTATATTCATTTTTAAATGCCTGGATCTGTGTTCATTTTGGCTTCCTCTAATACCCGGAGCAGCCTCCATCAGGGATCTATTGCTCCATACATTGCACTCAATTTAACACTGTGAACATCCCTACAGGAATTGAAAGCATAGGGATGACCTCATCAATCTGCACGTGCTCTTCCATTCTCCACTCAAGAGGGCAGGCAAAATGTCTTACCTCTGTTGCTGTCTGTGCCCTGATATCTTTGGCTGTTCTGATTTAGAGACTCAAGGAAGGAACCACAGCATACAGTGGATGACGAAGAATTGGACACACTCGACATGAAAATCAACACAGTGTCTGTACAATTATCAGCTGGGGGGTTTCTTCATTGCTGCAAAATATAGGCAAAGCTAGCAGCAGGAGCGGTGAGCATTTAATGTGAAATGGGACTGTATTTTGAACATTTATTTTAATGATAGCATTGCATTACACACTGTAGTGCTTAACTGCCATGGCCATGGGATGCTGTGTGCCTTGTATGTATAGTACTGTATGTACTGTATATAATGTATATATATTTAAAGTATTGTAGCTCAGGCTGCAAAACTGGCAAGAGAGAAGTTTACTTTTTATAACGGTGCTTTTGCTCATGTTTGGAGAGAAGATTTTTGTGTCTGATCAATGAGAAAGACAGTTTACAGGCACGACTGCAGGAGAGGCTGCTATTACATAACATAGAACAGCCAGTGTTAAGCCCACTTTCCAGCCACTAGATAATGAGCATGTGGACTGTTAGAGACTCTGAAGAGAACTGTGAAGCTGTGGAGGATTGTGGGAGGTGTAGTGCCTACAGATTCTGTTGGCTGCAGACTCTAAGACGTAAAGACTTCAGTTACCAGAGACACTGGCGTGCAGAATAGAAGCAGAAGTGCTGTAACTTTTCCAAGCTGAGGAGAGGAAAAAGAAGTGATTTTGTGGAGGAACTGAGACATACAAGGTGTCGAGGGACACCTTGGATGCTAGCTCAGTCTGCTGTCTAATTGAAGATCCAGACGCAGAGAACACTGACTGGGGGATATTTTGCCCAGTAGCAGAAGGAGATTCTTTGATGACACAAAGTTGGTGAGAAGTTGCTGTCCAACCCTGCACTATACCTTGATAAAAGAGACAGAGTTGTCTGCAAGAAATATAGTGGCAGTGCCTACATCAGTTCCTAAAGGAACACTACCTTCAGCGCTCCACCTTAACAGTTGGGCCCCAATGACATGGCCAGCAGAAGAAATAGAGTAGTACATAATGATTGCTGAATTGTTGAATTGGTATAACTCCCCTTAGTGGTATAAGATGTGCTTCATACCAATTATTGTTTCTGCAGTATGTTTTCTAATGTTTATCCATTTGCATTTTATTTCCCCTACTGGTTATCTCTTTTGCAGTATATTTCTTCTACTGCCAGATGGCCTTTATAAGGAAGCCCATCACTCCCTCCAATTGCTGGTTGCTCTCTGGCTCCCCAGTAACTTTGTCGGTGTTCCCTTGTTACTGTGATCTCCTGTTACCGATTTGGCTTGTTCTTGGACCTGTCTTCTCTGCCTGACTCCTGAACTGACCCTGGCTTGGCTAACGGATATTCTTACCTGCTCTCCTGATCTGACCTCGGCTTGGATAATAGATATTCTCACCTGCTCTCCTGATCTGACCTCGGCTTGCTAATAGATATTTTCACTCGCTCTCCTGTGTATGACCCTAGCTATCCTATTGACTACAGTTGCAAGAAAAAGTATGTGAACCCCTTGGGAATACGTGGAGTTTTGCATGAATTGGGCATAAAATGTGCTCTGAACGTCATCTAAGTCACAACAATAGAAGAACACAGTCTGCTGAACATAATACTACACAAACATCAGATGTTGCCATGGTTTAATTGCACATAACATGTAAACATTTACAGTGCAGGGAGGAAAAAGTATGTGAGGCCCTAGCTTAATGACTTCTCCCAGAGCTAATTGGAGCCAGGAGTGAGCCAACCTTGACTCCAACCAGTGTGATGATATTGGATGTGTTGCTGACAGCTGTCCTGCCCTTAAAAAACACACACCTGTTTTGGGTTTACTGGTTTCAAGAATCACTGTCTGATGTGAACCTAGCCTCAAAGAAAAGAGCTCTCAGAAGACCTACGATCAAGAATTGTTGACTGCATGAAGCTGGAAAGGGTTACAAAAGTATCTCCAAAAGCCTTGATGTTCATGTGTCCACGGTAAGACAGACTGTCTCCAAATGGAGAAAGTTTAGCACTGTTGCTACTCTCCCTAGGCGTGGTCGTCCTGTAAAAACGACTGCAAGAGCACAGCGCAGAATGCTGCATGAGGTAAAGAAGAATCCCAGAGTGTCAGCTAAAGACCTACAGAAATCTCTGGCACATGCTAACATTTTTGTTGACACATCTACAGTAAGGAAAACATTAAACAAGAATGGAGTACATGGGAGGACACCACGGAGGAAGCCATTGCTGTCCAAAAAGAATATTGCAGCACATTTGAAGTTTGCAAAAGAGCACCTGGATGTTCCACAGCACTACTGGCAAAATATACTGTGGACAGATGAAACCAAGATTGAGTTGTTTGGGAAGAACACACAACACTATGTGTGGAGAAAAAAAGGCACAGCACACCAACATCAAAACCTCATCCCCACTGTAAAACATGGCAGAGGGAGCATCATGGTTTGGGGCTGCTTTGCTGCCTCAGGGCCTGGACGGATTGTTGTCATTGATGGGAAAATGAATTTCAGAGTTTATCAAGACATTTTGCAGGAAAACGTACGACCATCTGTCCGCCAACTGAAGCTCCACAGAGGATGGGTGATGCAACAGGACAATGATCCAAAGCATACAAGTAATTCAACAAAACAATGGCTGCAACAGCACGGAATACGCCTTCTGGAGTGGCCCAGTCAGAGTCCTGACCTCAACCCGATTGAAATGCTGTGGCATGACCTTAAGAGAGCGATTCACACCAGACATCTCAAGAATATTGCTAAACTGAAACAGTTTTGTGAAGAGGAGTGGTCCAAAATTACTCCAGATCGTTGTGCAGGTCTGATCTGCAACTACAGGAAACGTTTGGTTGAGGTTATTGCTGCCAAAGGAGGGTCAACCAGTTATTAAGTCCAAAGGTTCACATACTTTTTCCTCCCTGCACTGTGAATGTTTACATGTTATGTGCAATTACACCATGGCAACATCTAATGTTTGTGTAGTATTATGTTCAGCAGACTGTGTTCTTCTATTGTTGTGACTTAGATGACGTTCAGAGCACATTTTATGCCCAATTCATGCAAAACTCCATGTAATCCCAAGGGGTTCACATACTTTTTCTTGCAACTGTATGTCAGCTCCAATCTCCACCTGGCATCTGACCTTGGCTTTGAACCGACTACGCTGTGGTCCTCTGCTACCCTGAAGGCCTGCATACCTCTCACTGATGCCACCTGTCTGCAAACACCATTCCAGTGCATCAGCTGTGCTCCTGGGTGTACCTCTGACAAGCACTCTCAAAAGCGACCTGTGCTACTTTGGGCCTAACCCCTTCTGTCCCATATCCAGGGGAGTCTGGAACTTAGCCGCAAGGGAAGCCCTCTCTCCATTGGCCTCTAACACCAGGTACGTGATAACTAGAGATGAGCGAATCGAAGTATCCGAAGTGGAATTCGAGTCGAATATCGGAAAAATTTCGATTCGTGCCGAATCCGAAAAACAGCCTAATTCGGACGCGCGAATCGAAATTTTTCCGAAAATGGCGGCTGACATGTGCGGCGACGGAGCGGGGATGTCGGGGAAGGCGCGCAGACAAGGCGCGCTGCCCCATAATGCATTCCTCAACGACATGTGATCGCATCAGCCAATCAGCAGCCAGCCAGCCAGCACTGTGTAATGGTCGAGGTATATATAGCGGCCATTTTGGAAATCTTCATTTGCCTGCAGTCATTGAACAGAGGCAGACCGCTCTGTACTAGGGACAGGGACAGAGTTAGGGCCACAGAAACGAGAATTGGGGACAGAGAGAAGTTACTTAGGGACAGAGAACCATTACTCAGGGACACAGACTTGTTAATGAGGGCCACAGAATCGTTATTTAGGGACAAAGAAACGCTAGTTAGGGCCACAGAATTCATACTCAGGGACAGACAGAATTGTTACTCAGTGCCAGAGAATTGTTACTTAGGGCCACAGAAACGTTATTAGGGCCACAGAATTTTTACTCAGGGACAGACAGAATTGTTACTGAGTGCCAGAGAATTGTTACTCAGGGACAGACAGAATTGTTACTGAGTGCCAGAGAATTCTTACTCAGGGCCACAGAATTCATTCTCAGGGACAGACAGAATTGTTACTCAGGGACAGACAGAATTGTTACTGAGTGCCAGAGAATTGTTACTCAGGGACAGACAGAATTGTTACTGAGTGCCAGAGAATTGTTACTCAGGGACAGACAGAATTGTTACTGAGTGCCAGAGAATTGTTACTCAGGGACAGACAGAAATGTTACTGAGTGCCAGAGAATTGTTACTCAGGGACAGACAGAATTGTTACTGAGTGCCAGAGAATTGTTACTCGCACAGACACAAAATTGTTACTTGCACAGACACAGAATTGTTACTCGCACAGACACAGAATTGTTACTCAGGGCCACAGAATTCATACTCAGGGACAGACAGAATTGTTACTGAGTGCCAGAGAATTGTTACTCAGGGACAGACAGAATTGTTACTGAGTGCCAGAGAATTGTTACTCAGGGACAGACAGAATTGTTACTGAGTGCCAGAGAATTGTTACTCGCACAGACACAAAATTGTTACTTGCACAGACACAGAATTGTTACTCGCACAGACACAGAATTGTTACTCAGGGCCACAGAATTCATACTCAGGGACAGACAGAATTGTTACTGAGTGCCAGAGAATTGTTACTCAGGGACAGACAGAATTGTTACTGAGTGCCAGAGAATTGTTACTCAGGGACAGACAGAATTGTTACTGAGTGCCAGAGAATTGTTACTCAGGGACAGACAGAATTGTTACTGAGTGCCAGAGAATTGTTACTCAGGGACAGACAGAATTGTTACTGAGTGCCAGAGAATTGTTACTCGCACAGACACAAAATTGTTACTTGCACAGACACAGAATTGTTACTCGCACAGACACAGAATTGTTACTCAGGGCCACAGAATTCATACTCAGGGATAGACAGAATTGTTACTGAGTGCCAGAGAATTGTTACTCAGGGACAGACAGAATTGTTACTGAGTGCCAGAGAATTGTTACTCAGGGACAGACAGAATTGTTACTGAGTGCCAGAGAATTGTTACTCGCACAGACACAAAATTGTTACTTGCACAGACACAGAATTGTTACTCGCACAGACACAGAATTGTTACTCAGGGCCACAGAATTCATACTCAGGGACAGACAGAATTGTTACTGAGTGCCAGAGAATTGTTACTCAGGGACAGACAGAATTGTTACTGAGTGCCAGAGAATTGTTACTCAGGGACAGACAGAATTGTTACTGAGTGCCAGAGAATTGTTACTCGCACAGACACAAAATTGTTACTTGCACAGACACAGAATTGTTACTCGCACAGACACAGAATTGTTACTCAGGGCCACAGAATTCATACTCAGGGACAGACAGAATTGTTACTGAGTGCCAGAGAATTGTTACTCAGGGACAGACAGAATTGTTACTGAGTGCCAGAGAATTGTTACTCAGGGACAGACAGAATTGTTACTGAGTGCCAGAGAATTGTTACTCAGGGACAGACAGAATTGTTACTGAGTGCCAGAGAATTGTTACTCGCACAGACACAAAATTGTTACTTGCACAGACACAGAATTGTTACTCGCACAGACACAGAATTGTTACTCAGGGCCACAGAATTCATACTCAGGGACAGACAGAATTGTTACTGAGTGCCAGAGAATTGTTACTCAGGGACATACAGAATTGTAACTGAGTGCCAGAGAATTGTTACTCGCACAGACACAAAATTGTTACTTGCACAGACACAGAATTGTTACTCGCACAGACACAGAATTGTTACTCAGGGCCACAGAATTCATACTCAGGGACAGACAGAATTGTTACTGAGTGCCAGAGAATTGTTACTCAGGGACAGACAGAATTGTTACTGAGTGCCAGAGAATTGTTACTCAGGGACAGACAGAATTGTTACTGAGTGCCAGAGAATTGTTACTCGCACAGACACAAAATTGTTACTTGCACAGACACAGAATTGTTACTCGCACAGACACAGAATTGTTACTCGCACAGACACAGAATTGTTACTCAGGGCCACAGAATTCATACTCAGGGACAGACAGAATTGTTACTGAGTGCCAGAGAATTGTTACTCAGGGACACCTAATCGTTGAATTAAATAGTATGTCAGACAACATGCAGAGGAGTGGCAGAGGAGGCAATGTTTTAGGAGCGAGCAGACGTGGCAGCAGAGGAAGGGGTCGAGGCAGCAGTATTCGCAGCCAGAGGCCAGTGCTCCCGGTGTCATCCAGCGGTCGTGTCTCCACCGACAACCCTGCCGTCATTGATTGGTTGGCTCGGTCGTCTTCCTCTTCCCAGGTCACCTCTGACACCTACAGCCAACGGTCGGTGGGTACGTCAGACACAACCGTTAGTTGGCATGGCCCGGGACCAAGCCCACTGAAATCACGTGTCCTCTACCTGCCCCTGTCCTTTGCTGTTCCCTCACCAAGCGAAGTATCGCATGCTGTGGGCTCAGCCCCACTGTACAGTGAGGAAGAGCTAACAGAGGGCGGTCAGGAACGGGGGGAGACATCGGCCTTTTCAGCAGCCAAGCGAACAAGTACTGGCGAGGAGAGTGGCTCGGTAGCCGGTCTAGAGACAGGTCTGTCTCCTGACCCAGACGCAGCCGAGGGGGCTAGTAGTGAGGCGGAGACCCTACTTGATGATGAGGAGGTTGATCGCACTTGGCAGCCTCGTCGTCATCAGGCAATTTCTTCCGCATCATCAGGAGAAGAGGGTGGCAGCTTGGCAGCGAGCAAAACAGTCGGTGGGTTGCCCAGGAGACAGCAGCAGGGTCGCATCAGTGTCAGTGGAGCCAAACGTCCACGGAGTAGAGCACCAGCTCCACTGCAGCCTACCACCACGGCCAGTAGTGGTGCCGGTGCGCACGGAGGAAGTAGCAGTCAGCCAGTGAAGAGTAGCGGGGGCAAAGTTTCCTACTCGGTGGTGTGGCAATTTTTCCTCAAGCCGCCCGAGGAAGTAAACGTAGCCGTATGTCGACTATGTGGCCAGAAATGCAAGCGTGGCCAGGGGGCCCATGTTGGGACTACAGCGTTGCGTCAGCATATGCAGCGTCACCATTCGGTGGCCTGGGAAAACCGTGATAAACATACGGCGGTTCTGCCTGCCCCAGCCCCCGCTCCATCACCCGCTCCGTTACTTGCTCCGTCACCCGACGTCGTCAATCGCCCTCTATCAGCCAGTCAAGGCTCCAACACCTCTGCTGAGGGGAGTTGTCGCTCATTGGCATCTTCCGCTCGTTCAGATGCTCCTTCTCCTGCTACTCCTCTTCTCGGATTCCGTCAACAGTCTTTCTTGGAATCCGTATCCAAGAGACAACAGTTTGCGAGCACGCACCCGACGGTGCAAAAGCTGAACGTCCTCCTGTCCAAGTTGCTGGTGCTGCAGTCCCTCCCTTTCCAACTGGTGGACTCAGCACCTTTCCGAGAAATGATGGCTTGTGCCGCGCCGCGGTGGAGAGTGCCAAGCCGTCATTTCTTTGCCCAAAAGGCAGTGCCAGCCCTGCATTCACATGTAGAAGAGATGGTGGGCCAGTCTTTGAGCATGTCGGTCTCTGCCAAAGTGCACGGCAGCGCCGACGTGTGGAGCTGTAACTACGGTCAGGGACAGTACATGTCATTTACGGCCCACTGGGTGAACGTGGTGCCGGCACAGCCGCACCAGCAACTTGGACAGGTCACGACGCTTTTGCCTCCACGTTTGCACGTCCTTGGTCCAGCAAGCATGTCCGCCTCTACCACCTCTTTTTCCGCCGTGTCCTCAGCCGCCACCCCCGTGCCAAGTCCCATTACCCGACCGGCATATCACATGTGCAGGGCGCAACGGTGTCACGCTGTGCTGCACCTGGTATGCCTTGGCGAACGTAGTCACACAGGGGAGGAACTGCTGAGTGTAATGAACAGAGAAATCGACAGATGGCTGTCTCCGCGCAAACTAAAAATCGGAACCATGTTGACTGACAACGGAAAGAACATGGTGTCTGCTCTGCGTCAAGGAAGGTTGTGCCATGCGCCATGCATGGCTCACGTGTTCAATCTGGTTGTCAAGCGGTTCCTAAAATCCACCATCCCACTGCAAGACATCCTTAAAATGTCACGTAAACTGTGCATGCATTTCAGCCATTCCTACACCGCAAAGAACACCCTCATTGAGCTGCAGCGGCAGAACGGAATTCCACAGCATCGCCTGATCTGCGACGTTGCAACAAGGTGGAATTCAACCCTACACATGTTAGACCGCCTTTACGAGCAGCGAAAGGCCATCACCGATTTCCTGATGTTACAAGCGGATAAAGGTACTCCCCTGTGTAACTTAGATGTCAGCCATTGGCAGCTCATGCGTGACACCTGCCGCTTGCTCAGGCCCTTTGAGGAGGCCACGCTATTCGTGAGTCGGCAGGACTATGGGATGAACGACGTCATTCCTCTGTTGCACGTCCTGGAACAAATGCTGTTAACAATGGCTGGTCAGGGTGCGGTAGACGTGGCGCACAGATCTCAACGCCACATGACCCCTGTGGGGGCAGGACAGGAAGAAGAGGAGGAGGTAGAGGAGGACATTTGTGCTCAGGAATTATTGAGTGAAATGGGTGGTTTTTCCACTCAGCGGACAGGAGTGGAGGAGCAGGAGCATCTGGTAGAGGAGGAGGAGGAGGAGACAGAGGACCCAGACGCACCGTGGCAGTATGCTGTGGAGATGGAGGCAGGGAGTCCCTCGCATTCCTTGGCACAAATGGCCCATAGCATGCTCGGTTGCTTGCGTAGCGACAGCCGAATAATAACCATCAGACAGAGGGATGACTTTTGGCTGTCCACCTTGTTGGACCCTCGCTACCGGTCCAAAATGGTGGCCTTTTTCACACCTGCTGAGAGGGAGGCCAAAATTACGTACTATAAAAACCACCTATGTAGTCAGTTGGTCTCTGCCTTTGTGCGCCAACGTCCATCCTCAGACACTGTGGGCCCTGTGCGCTCGCGTTCCGCTGGCATGGCAGCAGGGGAGGGGTGGGGTGGTAGGAGCAGTGGCAGCTCCACCAGCAGTGGCTGCCTCAGTCTGCAGTCGATGATGAGTAGCTTTCTTCACCAGCGCAGTGAGGAAACTACTAACCAGCCACAGCAGCAGCAGCAGCATCAGGTGGACCTGGAGCAGGAGCTCAAACAACAGGCTTGGGCCTACTTGGACAGCACCCTGCCAACCGAGGTAGACAATCCCCTTGACTACTGGGCAACGAAACTTGACCTTTGGCCCCAACTAGCTGAATTTGCCCTTGAAAGGCTGTCATGCCCGGCCAGTAGCGTGGCATCGGAGCGCGTGTTTAGTGCGGCAGGAGGTATTGTAACTCCGCGGAGGACACGACTGTCCACCCAAAGTGTGGAGAGACTCACGTTTGTGAAAATGAATCAGGCGTGGATTAGTCTGGATTTCAAACCACCAGTTCCTGACACAACTGACTAAATCCGCCATGAATCATGCCTCAAACATGTGCCACTTTCAGGTCTCCTCACACTGCTGGTGTGTTTAATTTTTTGACATAGGGTGCTGGCAGATTACGGGCCTCCTATAGCTGCTGCCAGGCCCCTAATCTGCCATAGGCCCCTATATACCGCCTCCTCATGCTGCTGCTAGGTCCAGAGTCTCTCATGGGTCCCTGTACGGCCTCCCATTGCTGCTGTCTCCATCGCCACACTCTGCTGCCATGTGCCACTTTCAGGTCTCTTCACACTGCTGGTGTGTTAAATTTTTTGACATAGGGTGCAGGCAGATTACGGGCCTCACATAGCTGCTGCCAGGCCCCTAATCTGCCATGGGCCCCTATATACCGCCTCCTCATGCTGCTGCCAAGTCTAGAGTCTCTCATGGGTCCCTGTACGGCCTCCCATTGCTGCTGTCTCCATCGCCACACTCTGCCATGTGCCACTTTCAGGTCTCTTCACACTGCTGGTGTGTTTAATTTTTTGACATAGGGTGCAGGCAGATTACGGGCCTCACATAGCTGCTGCCAGGCCCCTAATCTGCCATGGGCCCCTATATACCGCCTCCTCATGCTGCTGCCAAGTCTAGAGTCTGTCATGGGTCCCTGTACGGCCTCCCATTGCTGCTGTCTCCATCGCCACACTCTGCTGCCATGTGCCACTTTCAGGTCTCTTCACACTGCTGGTGTGTTAAATTTTTTGACATAGGGTGCAGGCAGATTACGGGCCTCACATAGCTGCTGCCAGGCCCCTAATCTGCCATGGGCCCCTATATACCGCCTCCTCATGCTGCTGCCAAGTCTAGAGTCTCTCATGGGTCCCTGTACGGCCTCCCATTGCTGCTGTCTCCATCGCCACACTCTGCTGCCATGTGCCACTTTCAGGTCTCTTCACACTGCTGGTGTGTTAAATTTTTTGACATAGGGTGCAGGCAGATTACGGGCCTCACATAGCTGCTGCCAGGCCCCTAATCTGCCATGGGCCCCTATATACCGCCTCCTCATGCTGCTGCCAAGTCCAGAGTCTGTCATGGGTCCCTGTATGGCCTCCCATTGCTGCTGTCTCCATCGCCACACTCTGCTGCCATGTGCCACTTTCAGGTCTCTTCACACTGCTGGTGTGTTAAATTTTTTGACATAGGGTGCAGGCAGATTACGGGCCTCACATAGCTGCTGCCAGGCCCCTAATCTGCCATGGGCCCCTATATACCGCCTCCTCATGCTGCTGCCAAGTCTAGAGTCTCTCATGGGTCCCTGTACGGCCTCCCATTGCTGCTGTCTCCATCGCCACACTCTGCCATGTGCCACTTTCAGGTCTCTTCACACTGCTGGTGTGTTTAATTTTTTGACATAGGGTGCAGGCAGATTACGGGCCTCACATAGCTGCTGCCAGGCCCCTAATCTGCCATGGGCCCCTATATACCGCCTCCTCATGCTGCTGCCAAGTCTAGAGTCTGTCATGGGTCCCTGTACGGCCTCCCATTGCTGCTGTCTCCATCGCCACACTCTGCTGCCATGTGCCACTTTCAGGTCTCTTCACACTGCTGGTGTGTTAAATTTTTTGACATAGGGTGCAGGCAGATTACGGGCCTCACATAGCTGCTGCCAGGCCCCTAATCTGCCATGGGCCCCTATATACCGCCTCCTCATGCTGCTGCCAAGTCTAGAGTCTCTCATGGGTCCCTGTACGGCCTCCCATTGCTGCTGTCTCCATCGCCACACTCTGCCATGTGCCACTTTCAGGTCTCTTCACACTGCTGGTGTGTTTAATTTTTTGACATAGGGTGCAGGCAGATTACGGGCCTCACATAGCTGCTGCCAGGCCCCTAATCTGCCATGGGCCCCTATATACCGCCTCCTCATGCTGCTGCCAAGTCTAGAGTCTGTCATGGGTCCCTGTACGGCCTCCCATTGCTGCTGTCTCCATCGCCACACTCTGCCATGTGCCACTTTCAGGTCTCTTCACACTGCTGGTGTGTTTAATTTTTTGACATAGGGTGCAGGCAGATTACGGGCCTCACATAGCTGCTGCCAGGCCCCTAATGTGCCATGGGCCCCTATATACCGCCTCCTCATGCTGCTGCCAAGTCTAGAGTCTGTCATGGGTCCCTGTACGGCCTCCCATTGCTGCTGTCTCCATCGCCACACTCTGCTGCCATGTGCCACTTTCAGGTCTCTTCACACTGCTGGTGTGTTAAATTTTTTGACATAGGGTGCAGGCAGATTACGGGCCTCACATAGCTGCTGCCAGGCCCCTAATCTGCCATGGGCCCCTATATACCGCCTCCTCATGCTGCTACCAAGTCCAGAGTCTGTCATGGGTCCCTGTATGGCCTCCCATTGCTGCTGTCTCCATCGCCACACTCTGCTGCCATGTGCCACTTTCAGGTCTCTTCACACTGCTGGTGTGTTTAATTTTTTGACATAGGGTGCAGGCAGATTACGGGCCTCACATAGCTGCTGCCAGGCCCCTAATCTGCCATGGGCCCCTATATACCGCCTCCTCATGCTGCTGCCAAGTCTAGAGTCTCTCATGGGTCCCTGTACGGCCTCCCATTGCTGCTGTCTCCATCGCCACACTCTGCTGCCATGTGCCACTTTCAGGTCTCTTCACACTGCTGGTGTGTTTAATTTTTTGACATAGGGTGCAGGCAGATTACGGGCCTCACATAGCTGCTGCCAGGCCCCTAATCTGCCATGGGCCCCTATATACCGCCTCCTCATGCTGCTGCCAAGTCCAGAGTCTGTCATGGTCCCTGTACGGCCTCCCATTGCTGCTGTCTCCATCGCCACACTCTGCTGCCATGTGCCACTTTCAGGTCTCTTCACACTGCTGGTGTGTTAAATTTTTTGACATAGGGTGCAGGCAGATTACGGGCCTCACATAGCTGCTGCCAGGCCCCTAATCTGCCATGGGCCCCTATATACCGCCTCCTCATGCTGCTGCCAAGTCTAGAGTCTCTCATGGGTCCCTGTACGGCCTCCCATTGCTGCTGTCTCCATCGCCACACTCTGCCATGTGCCACTTTCAGGTCTCTTCACACTGCTGGTGTGTTTAATTTTTTGACATAGGGTGCAGGCAGATTACGGGCCTCACATAGCTGCTGCCAGGCCCCTAATCTGCCATGGGCCCCTATATACCGCCTCCTCATGCTGCTGCCAAGTCTAGAGTCTGTCATGGGTCCCTGTACGGCCTCCCATTGCTGCTGTCTCCATCGCCACACTCTGCCATGTGCCACTTTCAGGTCTCTTCACACTGCTGGTGTGTTTAATTTTTTGACATAGGGTGCAGGCAGATTACGGGCCTCACATAGCTGCTGCCAGGCCCCTAATCTGCCATGGGCCCCTATATACCGCCTCCTCATGCTGCTGCCAAGTCCAGAGTCTCTCATGGGTCCCTGTACGGCCTCCCATTGCTGCTGTCTCCATCGCCACACTCTGCTGCCATGTGCCACTTTCAGGTCTCTTCACACTGCTGGTGTGTTAAATTTTTTGACATAGGGTGCAGGCAGATTACGGGCCTCACATAGCTGCTGCCAGGCCCCTAATCTGCCATGGGCCCCTATATACCGCCTCCTCATGCTGCTGCCAAGTCCAGAGTCTCTCATGGGTCCCTGTACGGCCTCCCATTGCTGCTGTCTCCATCGCCACACTCTGCTGCCATGTGCCACTTTCAGGTCTCTTCACACTGCTGGTGTGTTTAATTTTTTGACATAGGGTGCAGGCAGATTACGGGCCTCACATAGCTGCTGCCAGGCCCCTAATCTGCCATGGGCCCCTATATACCGCCTCCTCATGCTGCTGCCAAGTCCAGAGTCTGTCATGGGTCCCTGTACGGCCTCCCATTGCTGCTGTCTCCATCGCCACACTCTGCTGCCATGTGCCACTTTCAGGTCTCTTCACACTGCTGGTGTGTTAAATTTTTTGACATAGGGTGCAGGCAGATTACGGGCCTCACATAGCTGCTGCCAGGCCCCTAATCTGCCATGGGCCCCTATATACCGCCTCCTCATGCTGCTGCCAAGTCTAGAGTCTCTCATGGGTCCCTGTACGGCCTCCCATTGCTGCTGTCTCCATCGCCACACTCTGCCATGTGCCACTTTCAGGTCTCTTCACACTGCTGGTGTGTTTAATTTTTTGACATAGGGTGCAGGCAGATTACGGGCCTCACATAGCTGCTGCCAGGCCCCTAATCTGCCATGGGCCCCTATATACCGCCTCCTCATGCTGCTGCCAAGTCCAGAGTCTCTCATGGGTCCCTGTACGGCCTCCCATTGCTGCTGTCTCCATCGCCACACTCTGCTGCCATGTGCCACTTTCAGGTCTCTTCACACTGCTGGTGTGTTAAATTTTTTGACATAGGGTGCAGGCAGATTACGGGCCTCACATAGCTGCTGCCAGGCCCCTAATCTGCCATGGGCCCCTATATACCGCCTCCTCATGCTGCTGCCAAGTCCAGAGTCTGTCATGGGTCCCTGTACGGCCTCCCATTGCTGCTGTCTCCATCGCCACACTCTGCTGCCATGTGCCACTTTCAGGTCTCTTCACACTGCTGGTGTGTTAAATTTTTTGACATAGGGTGCAGGCAGATTACGGGCCTCACATAGCTGCTGCCAGGCCCCTAATCTGCCATGGGCCCCTATATACCGCCTCCTCATGCTGCTGCCAAGTCTAGAGTCTCTCATGGGTCCCTGTACGGCCTCCCATTGCTGCTGTCTCCATCGCCACACTCTGCCATGTGCCACTTTCAGGTCTCTTCACACTGCTGGTGTGTTTAATTTTTTGACATAGGGTGCAGGCAGATTACGGGCCTCACATAGCTGCTGCCAGGCCCCTAATCTGCCATGGGCCCCTATATACCGCCTCCTCATGCTGCTGCCAAGTCTAGAGTCTGTCATGGGTCCCTGTACGGCCTCCCATTGCTGCTGTCTCCATCGCCACACTCTGCCATGTGCCACTTTCAGGTCTCTTCACACTGCTGGTGTGTTTAATTTTTTGACATAGGGTGCAGGCAGATTACGGGCCTCACATAGCTGCTGCCAGGCCCCTAATCTGCCATGGGCCCCTATATACCGCCTCCTCATGCTGCTGCCAAGTCCAGAGTCTCTCATGGGTCCCTGTACGGCCTCCCATTGCTGCTGTCTCCATCGCCACACTCTGCTGCCATGTGCCACTTTCAGGTCTCTTCACACTGCTGGTGTGTTAAATTTTTTGACATAGGGTGCAGGCAGATTACGGGCCTCACATAGCTGCTGCCAGGCCCCTAATCTGCCATGGGCCCCTATATACCGCCTCCTCATGCTGCTGCCAAGTCTAGAGTCTCTCATGGGTCCCTGTACGGCCTCCCATTGCTGCTGTCTCCATCGCCACACTCTGCTGCCATGTGCCACTTTCAGGTCTCTTCACACTGCTGGTGTGTTTAATTTTTTGACATAGGGTGCAGGCAGATTACGGGCCTCACATAGCTGCTGCCAGGCCCCTAATCTGCCATGGGCCCCTATATACCGCCTCCTCATGCTGCTGCCAAGTCCAGAGTCTCTCATGGGTCCCTGTACGGCCTCCCATTGCTGCTGTCTCCATCGCCACACTCTGCTGCCATGTGCCACTTTCAGGTCTCTTCACACTGCTGGTGTGTTAAATTTTTTGACATAGGGTGCTGGCAGATTACGGGCCTCCCATTGCTGCTGCCAGACATGTAATCTGCCATGGGCCCCCGTACCGACTCCTCATGCTGTGACGTTGCAACAAGGTGTAATTCAACCCTACATATGTTAGACCGCCTTTACGAACAGCTAAAGGCCATCACAGATTTCCTGATGTTAAAAGCGGATAAAGGTACTCCCTGTGTAACTTAGATGTCAGCCATTGTCAGCTCATGTGTGACACCTGCGCTTGCTCAGGCCCTTTGAGGAGGCCACGCTATTCGTGAGTCGGCAGGACTATGGGATGAATGAGGTCAAATCGGCCATGGGCCCCCGTACCGCCTGTTCACGCTGATGCTGGTCCCACAGTGTGACCTGGGTCCCTGTACGGCCTCCCATTGCTTCCACTCTGCCATGTGCCACTTTGAAATCTCCTCACACTCCTGCGGTTGTCCATTTTGTCATAGGTTGCTGGCAGATTACAGGCCTTCCATAGGTGCCACCAAGCCCCATATCGGCCATGGGCCCCCGTACCGCCTGGTCACGCTGCTGCTGGGCCCATAGTGTGACCTGGGTCCCTGTACCGCCTCCCATTGCTCCCACTCTGCCATGTGCCACTTTCAGGTCTCCTCACGCTCCTGCTGGTTTCCATTTTGTCATAGGTTGCTGTATGGCCTCCCATTGCTGCTGCCTCCACCGCCACACTGTGGCTCCAAACACTGGTTTTGGCCCCGTGACTGGCCAAAGGAGTGAAGTGTGCAGTGATTCTAAGATCGACGGCACTCATCTGCATGTCATACTGACAGACAGTATTATTTCTCTTCCCCAGCAGACTCCAAGGGCATTTAAATTAAAGGTACAGTGTTCTGCACTAATATTAAGTCTCTCTGAAGCCTAGAAACACCCTTTTTTAAGTTAAATTCACAGCGAATTTATTCGACTCGAATCGAATATTGTCCACGAATTCGCCGAATCAGTCGAATCGAATTTTTCATTTCTTCGCTCATCTCTAGTGATAACTACATTAGACAATTCCTCCTATTGAACGTCCTGTTGAAGGCACCTACTGCCTGCTGCATATCCTATATCTGCAATAAATATTTTCCACCCAGCCAGGTGTGCCAGTTTGCCTGGTACTATTTTCAGAGTCATGGGCACAGAAGCAGGGGGCTCAATACACCCAGTGGCTCCTTTTGGGATAAGTGCTACATATATATAGTATATACTATATATGTAAGCAGGGCCTATGCCCAAGGTAGAGGCACACACACAGTTCTTTTAGTATATCTTATATATTATGGCAGCATAAATAATGCCAGCAGTTGAAATCACTGAGATGAAGCAGAATAACAGTTGTGGTTACACAGTGTCACCAGGTCTTAGGCCTGTATTATCGGATGTTAGCTTCCGCTGGATTGGTGACAGTTTGCAGTACACTGAGACAGGCCTCTGATGTTGCTGAGAAGAGTACCACTTCACTGGACAGGATACCGTAATGTTTCTTGAAGGCATGTGATGTCCCTGTACTGACCTCACTCGCCAGGAACTTTTCCCTGTGCTATTTTCTTTCCCTGACAAGTGGGTTCTCTGTCCCTAATCTACCACTCGCTCCAGGCATGCCCGAATGATGCAAGTACCCTAATTTATAAGGTCACACACCAAGATGGCTGCCAAAGGTCACCAGAAGTTGCAGCATTAAATCAGACAGCTGATAACTCTGACACACCTACAGAATCCCTAAGGGGACTATTCCCTCTAAAGACTCCACTCCATCTGTATAGTGGTACAGTGCCACCTACTGTACAGAAGAAAAGCTACACCCGTCAACATATAGGTGTGACAATTTAATTACTGGAAGGGACTGTAAAAAAATAATATTTACTTACCTATACACTAGCAGCTGTTGTCAACTTCAAAGTAGTCCCCATGTGAAGCGACACACTCTTCTAGACTACTGTGCCACTGCCGCAAACATTCTTGGAATTTGTCTTCTGGAACGCTGTTGTCTTTATTACAGGGCACTGGATGTTCGGAATGTCATCAAATCTGTGTCCTTTTAAGGCATTTTTTATTTTGGAAACAGCCAAAAGTTACAGGGTTGCTAAGTGAGGGGAATAAAGCAGTTGGTCAAGTTTATGAATAGATATCTGGGCCAGGAACTCACAAACACTTAACACATCATGTGCAGAATTGTCATGATGGAGAATCCACTTGTCAGGCCAGGGTTCAGGTCTTTTCCTCCAGATTTCCATAACTTTTTCAGGATTTACAAGTAACAATGTTGGTTGATCATTGTGCCATCTTATGTGAACTCTTAGTGATTAACACACACCTGAATACTTTTGTTTTTGAACTAAGAACGAGACATGCATGCATTCTTTGGCAAGGTGAATTCTTTGTCTTCCAATGCATGCTCTAGAGTTTTGTTTCCAGATCATACTGGAAACACCATGTTTCATCACCGGTAATAATCCTATCAAATAGAGCTGCATTCTTCAAAACGTCAGATTACAATTGAAGATGACATTCTTTCTGATCTTCTGTCAAAATTCAAGGCACCATCTTTGTGGAAATCTTTTACATTCCCAATTCTAGAATAGAAAGCTAGAATCTTCCACACTGTTTCCGTATTAATTTTCAGTTTTTCTGCTATCATTTGCATACTCAGTCTTCAAGCTTTGTGTGCGAGGGTTCGCACTCTGTCCAAATTTGCATCTGTCCTTTGTGTTTTTGGCTACCCACTTTTTGTGTCATCATGGACATCTTCCCACCTTAAACCGTCTATGCCATTCAAAAATACTTGATTTCATCCTGGAATTTTCACCATAAGCCCATTGTAACAGAGCTAAAGTTTCATATGTACTTTTCCCAATTTTCACACAAAATTTGATGTTAATCCGCTGCTCCAGATTCATGTAATTCATTTTCCACCAACAGCACAATGCACACGTGTGTTACTTCTACTATTCCATAAAGACTGATGTGTAACCAAGGCGAGCTCAAGGTAGAACATGTCAGAACACATTTGAATGCCAGAAGCCAAAAGCCCTGCCCTCCAGGCTTGTTATGCTGTATATATATATATTATAATAAAAAAAATGGAAGATTGTAGAGTTTTTTATATTAAAGCTCAAACTGTTCAGTTATGTCTCCATTTTTAGCCACTAACTGCCCGAGTGATCACAGAGATGGTGAATAGTATGGGGACCTTGAGATGTTTGAATAGCACAAGCTTGCAGTTTTCCACTCTTGTTGCTATGCTCTTAAAATAATTTTTGGTGGAGAACATACTATCAACATATACTTTTCCCTAATTCCTCCAGCAGGAGAGCGTGAGTTCTCTGAGTTCTTGCAGAGTATTTTGTGCTATTGTTTGTGCACTCTCTTCAAGAACTGAATGCACTTGGTCCAGGATTGAATCAGGGCTTGACGATCTCTTTTAACAGCAGCAGACATGGAAAAAAAATCACCCTTGACCACACACTTATGTGCCTACCATAAGACAGTGGGGCTGATATCAGGGAGGCATTTTCTTTGAAGTAATTTGTAAGACAAGAGGTAATATGTCACACTTTTTTCAGGATCCTTCAAGAGAGAAGTATTAAGTCTCCAGATTTTTGTGGTAGCAATAGTTTCTGGGAAGACTAATGTCATTGTGACCAGGTGATAGTCGGAAAGAAACATAGGTTCAATTGTAGCCTAGTAGAGATATGGGAGGTCTGTTTGTGTTAAGAAGTAATTCTTAAATATTTTTGGTGGGGAGCAGAAAAAAAAGTATAATCCCTATCATTTGCATATAATGTGTGCCAAGAGACGTGGAGAAATAGCGCATGTAATTGCGTCCTAAATTGGCGCAGGGCCCTGTACGGCAGGATAGAAGTGCCAGAAGAAGAGTCAGCTAAGGGGGATGGGGTACATTAAAATCGCCCCCTAGAATCAGCATCCCAAAATAAAATTTGAGTAAAAGTTTGCAGACCTTTCAAAAGAAGGATACTTGTCATTCACTGGGACAGTATATATTTGCCAAAGTGACTGGCCGAGAGGCCAAGGAGCCCTTCAAAAACAGGTATCTGTCATCAGGGCAACACAACAAAGGGAAACACAACATCTTGTAATCGCAGAGCCTGTGTCACTTGAGGGGGAGGTGATTCAAAGCATATATTGAAAACCATTGAATTTGGTAAGACTTACACTAGAAAGGGTGATCTCACTACAGATTATTAGAGTATTATTTGTCATTGGGGCCCCCTCATGTGTAGCCAGGTCATCTGTTATCAGGATCCCCAAAGGTACATCAATAGAGAAAGATATAGAACAAAAAAGGGGGGAGGGGAACCTGTTCAGGTCCTTCATCACTGACAACCTCAAAAGTCACCTCTCTTTAAAATGTAACAGGAATTGTCATAGGTAGCACAGGTCTCATGTAGATTAGATAAACTTTAGGAGGAGTCAGTTAAACCTCTCTGTCAACGAGGGACTGAGCCGAAGCCCCTCAAGCAACTATATTTGAGGATGCAGGTAACCTTTACATCATATATTCCTAAGCACTAAAGCTCTAAAAAGAGAATGTAATACAGATTGCCACGGTTCCAGAGGAAAGAAAAAGGAATACCAATCTGGAAGTTCCATAGATGGTAACATCAGAGATTCACAGAAGTTGTGTAACTCTTCCAGTGTTCGCAGGAGCGCTGTGCACCCGCTATAGGTGGCGGAAAGGCAAAGTGGAAACTTCCATCTATAAGGAATTCCACGTGGTTGGAGGATGTCCAACAAGGGGCATAGGGCTCGATTGTTCTGAAATGTAATTTGAGAGAGATCTTGGAAAAGTTTGATTTCAGTCTCATGGTAAAGAATGCGATCCTTTTCTCTAGCTTTGCGAAATATCTCCTGTTTTGGAGAATATTTGACCAAGCAGAAGATAAAATCTCGGGCCGGTTCCATTTCCCTGGGTCTAGGGCGCAAGGCTCTATGAATTCTCTCAATTTCTAGAGTTTAGTCAGGTAGGCAGACGAGTAGATTTTTAATGATGGAGCACACCTCCAGAGTTGCCGAATCCACCACCTCGGGTAGCCCCTGTATTTTAATGTTGTGCCTGCAGCCCTGGTTATCCAAGACCTCAAGATGTCTGTGCATCTCTAATAGATGTTATAGTTGTGCGTCATAGGTTCACTGCACCTGGCGGATATCATTGGCATGTATATGGGTAGTTTTTTCAATCTCTCCTAGGCGGGAAGCGATATTCTGCACATCCGAGCGGAGGTCTGTAATTGCAGCCATTAACCACTTGCCTACCGGGCACTTATACCCCCTTCCTTACCAGGCCAATTTTCAGCTTTCAGCGCTCTCACACTTTGAATGACAATTACTCAGTCATGCAACACTGTACCCATATAAAATTTTCGTCCTTTTTTTCACACAAATAGAGCATTATTTTGGTGGTATTTACTCACCACTGGGTTTTTTATTTTTTGCACTATAAATGAAAAAAGACCGAAAATTTTGAAAAAAAATGCGTTTTTCTTAGTTTTTGTTATAAAATTTTTCAAATAAGTCATTTTTCTTCATATATCTTCACCAAAATTTATACTACTACATTTGTTTGGTAAAAATAACACAAATCAGTGCATATTATTTGGTCTGTGTGAAAGCTAGAAAGTCTACAAGCTATGGTACCAATCATTGAAAATTGATCACACCTGATGTACCGATGCCCTATCTCATTTCTTGAGGCCCTAACAAGCCAGAACAGTACAAATACCCCATAAATGACCCCTTTTTGGAAAGTATACATTCCAAAGTATTCAGTAAGAGGCATGGTGAGTTTTTTGAAGCTGTAGTTTTTTCCAAAAATTCTTTGGAAAATTAAATTTTATTTATTTTTTTTTTTTTCCCCAAAAAGATTGGCATATTAACAAGTTATTTCTCACACACAGCACAGGTATACTTGCAACTACACCCCAAAATATTTTCTGCTGCTTCTCCTGAATATAATGATACCAAATGTGTTAGACTTTTGAACATCCTGACCACATAGAGAGGCCCAACATGCAAGGAGCATCAACAAGTGTTCTAGGGACATAAATTACACATCTAACATCTTGACTACGTATTACAATTTTGAAGGCCTTAAAGCACCAGGACAATGGAATTACCCACAAAATGACTCCATTTTGAGAAGCAAACACCCCAACCTATAATCCATGAGGCATAATGAGTCTTTTGAACATGTCGTTTATTTCCAAAAGTTTTCGGAATATGCGGGAAGAAAATGAAAATATATTTTTTTTACACAAAGTTGTCGATTTATAAGATATTTCTAAAGCATAGCATGTAAATACCACAAAATACACTCCAAAATACATTTTGCTACTCCTCCTGAATATAACGATACCAAATGTGTGAGACTTTTCCGCAGCCTCACCACATAGAGAGGCCCAACATGCAAGGAGCACCATCAGGTGTTCTAGGGACATAAATTGTAAAATTTAACATCTTGACTACCTATTATACTTTTGAAGACCTTAAAGCACCAGGACAATTGAATTACCCGCAAAATGACTCCATTTTGAGAAGCAAACACCCCAACCTAACTTCCGTGAGGCATAATGAGTCTTTTGAACATGTTGTTTATTTCCAAACGTTTTTGGAATATGCGGGAAGAAAATGAAAACTTATTTTTTTTTCCACAAAGTTATCCATTTATAAGATATTTCTAACACATAACATGTAAATACCACAAAATACACCCCAAAATACATTCTACTACTCCTCCTGAATATAACGATACCAAATATGTGAGACTTTTCCGCAGCCTGACCTCATAGAGAGTCCCAACATGCAAGGAGCACCATCAGGTGTTCTAGGGACATAATTTACACATCTAGTATCTTGACTACCTCTTACACTTTTGAAGGTCTTGAAGCACCAGGACAACTGAATTACCCACAAAATGACCACATTTTGAGAAGCAAACACCCCAACGTATATTCCGTGAGGCATAATGAGTCGTTTGAACATGTCAATTATTACCCAAAGTTTTCAGAATATGCGGGAAGAAAATGAAAACATATTTTTTTTTACAGAAAGTTGTCCATTTATAAAATATTTCTAACACACAGCACGTAAATACCAAAAAAAAAACCCCAAAATACATTCTGCTACCTCTCCTGAGTATGGCAATAGCAAATGTGTGAGACTTTTCTACAGCCTGGCCATATACAGAGGCCCAACATCCAAGTAGCATCTTTAGGCGTTCTAAGGGCAAAAATTACACATCTAATTTCTTGACAACCTAAAACACTTTTGATGGTTTTGGAGGACCAGGACAAAGGAAGCACCCACAAAATGACCCAGTTTTGGAAAGCAAACACTCCAACGTATTTTTTAGGAGGCATAATGAGTCTTTTGAACATGTCGTTTTTTTCCACAAGTTTTCAGAAAATGTGGAAAAAAAATTAAAACTTTATTTTTTTACACAAAGTTGTCGATTTATAAGATATTTCTAACACATAACATGTAAATACCACAAAATACACCCCAAAATACATTCTGCTACTCCTCCTGAGTATGGTAATACCACATGTGTGAGACTTTTCTACAGCCTGACCACATAGAGAGGCCCAACATGCAAGGAGCACCATCAGGTGTTCTAGGGACATAAATTACACATCTAATATCTTGACTACCTATTACAATTTTGAAGGCCCTGAAGCACCAGGACAATGGAATTACCCACAAAATGACCCCATTTTGAGAAGTAAACACCCCAACATATATTCTATGAGGCATAATGAGTCTTTTGAACGTGTCATTTTTTTCCACAAGCTTTCGGACTATGTAAAAAGAAAATGAAAACGTTTTTTTTTACACAACGTTGTTCATTTATAAGATATTTCTAACACATAGCATGTAAATACCACAAAATATACCCCAAAATACATTCTGCTATTCCTCCTGAGTATGGCAATACCACATATGTGACACTTTATAACAGCCTGGCCACATACAGAGGCCCAACATCAAGGTAGGTGTTCTAGGGACATAAATTACACATCTAATTTCCAGACAACCTATCATTTTTGAAGGCCCTTCATATTTCTAACACATAGCATGTACATACCAAGAATTACACCCCAAAATACATTTGAGAAAATGGTAAGCAAAAGATTACCTGTGGTTTTAGTAGTGCAGTTGTCCACAGAGGAGAGCATTGATCCAGGCAGCAGGCAGGGATGTGGTCAGCTACATCAAAAGCAATTGTCCAGGCAGCAGACAGGATTATTGTCCATTGTCAGTACAGGAAGCAGGCAGATATATCATCAGAGCAGCCAAACCATTGGTCCAGGCAGCAGGCAGAGATGTGGTCAGCAGCCAAAGGATTGTCAAGGCAGAGACACGGCATAGCCAAAATATCAGTCCCGGTAGTAGGCAGGAACATGGTCCATGGTACAGGTAGCAGGCAGAGGCGTGGTCAGTTCATGTGTCAGGCAGCGGCATGTTGGCAATAAGTTGGCAGCAGGCAGAAATATCAGGTTTAGGGCCCCGTCAGCTAAGACAGGGGTAGAGGCTTCGTCCCACCCATCTCTTCGAAGCCTCCGGACTAACAGACCCTTTTTCGGGAATTATAAAACCCAGAGAAAACCAAAAACTTAGTTTTCTCCACTCCGAAAAACTATTCTGAAGCCCCTCACATATGTGAGACCCCTGTATTATTTTGAATCATAATACTACAAAGCAGGGCAGAAGATCAGTCCAAGCGGCGGGGCAAAAAACGTGGTCAATTAACAAGCCGAGGTCAGTTCTGATGGAAAGCAGAGGCATCGTCAATAAACAGGCCAGGGTCATTTCCAGAGCAGGCAGAGATATGGTCAGTTTAGGCGGCAGGCAGAGGCGTGGTCGAATAACAGGCCAGGGTCAGTTCCAGAACAGGCAGAGGTATGGTCAGTTTAGGCAGCAGGCAGTGGCGTTGTCAAATAACAAGCTAGGGTCATTTCAGGAGCAGGCAGAGGCATGAGGAGTGAATGGCAGGAAATTCATAATTACGTTTACCATACTTCACTAATATTTTACAGAAGTATGGTAACGGCGGAAACAGTAACCTATGCAGAGGCCTGGTTGGGAAGGACACTGAGGACAATAAATGCTGGTGTCTCGTCTAACTCCTCTTCTGGAGCACACCCGACATTTTTTTTGACGTCTTTGACCTCCTTCTCTGCGAGGGACTTTTTCAGGAAAATGCTGTTCCTGGAGTCTACTCACTACATCTGAGTGAACACTTTCTGGTGGGCCTCCAGGGTACAAAAGGGTAGTGACAATTTCTTCCTGATACCAAAGAAAGGGCATGGGTGTCTCGGTGGATTTCCGGTAGATTATATATGTGTTATAAACGGCCAAATTAAAAAAATAAATGGAGACTTTTTTATACCAATGGCGGGTTCTTCTTACAGCAAGGTAGGGCTGGATCATCTGATCATTGAAGTCAACTCCCCCCATGAATAAATTATAATCATGGACACATTCTGGTTTTTGGAATGTGCCATTTCTTCTGGTGATTTGCACGTGGTTGTCATTATGAATTGATGAGAGCATGTAGATGTCTCGTTTGTCCCTCCACTTCAAAGCCAATATCTCTTCGTTCCGCAAAGTCACTGACTCCCCTCTCTGTAGTCTTGTGTTCACCAGCCTTTGCGGGAATCCCTTCCTATTCGATCTCACGGTGCCACATGCTAGTGTTCTCCTTCGGTGAAGATTGCGGAAAAGGGGTAAGCTGGTGTAAAAGTTATCAACATAGAGATGATAACCCTTTTCAAAGAGTGGAAACACAAGCTCCCAAACAACTTTTCCACATGCTCCAATATAATCTGGGCATTCAGGGGGATGCAGTTGGCTGTCCTTTCCTTCATACACGAGGAAGGCGTACACGTACCCCGTGGCTCTGTCGCATAACTTATAAAGTTTAATCCCATATCGGGCCCTTTTGCTGGGGATAAACTGCTTGAAACTCAGCCTGCCATTGAAGGGGACAAGTGACTCATCCACGCAGATGTGTTTTTCTGGGACAAATAATTGGGCAAATTTATCAGAGAAGAAATTAAGGAGTGGCCGAATTTTATATAGTTTATCATATTCTGGGTCATTTTGAGGAAGGCACTGGGTGTTATCATTGTAATGCAGGAACCTCATGATCATTTGATATCTTGTTCTGGACATGACTGATGAGAAAACTGGCATGTGATAGATTGGGCGGGTAGACCAGTAGGAGTGTAATTGATTTTTTTTTGTGAGTCCCATATTAAATGTGAGGCCCAAAAATGTTTTAAATTCCTCCACTGTCAACTGCTTCCATTCATAGGGACGGGCATAACATGAATCTGGGTTTGTAGCTATGAACTGTTGGGCATAGAGGTTGCACTGGTCCACAATTAAATTTAGAAAGTCATTGGTAAAAATTAAATTAAAAAAATCAATAGGGGCAAAATTTTCTGTGTTTACCTGGACTCCTGGCTGGGCAGTAAAAGGGGGGATGTTAGCTGCTCCAGAGTTAGAGGGAAGCCATAGGGGGTTTTGAAGGGCATATGGAAGAGTGGCATGGGTCCTAACCCTTTGGGGCTGAGGTAACACCTGACTAGGACCTGGTCTTTCTTGACGTCCTCCATTTCTTGTGGAAGCCACTGCTCTGCTAGTGGATGCTACCGCGCTACTTGTGGTAGCCTGCTCCTCACCAGAACGCCTTCGTTTGATGGGCACAATTTCCTCCTCCTCCGATGATGATTCTGTAACAGATCCACTACTTAAAACGGGCTCATACTCCAAATCAGAACCACGCTCATAATCCAAATCAGAATCATGCTCTGAGAGCTCCCCGCTGCTCTCGTCGGTCATGGATAAAATTTGGTACGCCTCCTCGCAAGAAAATAATTTTTTGGACATACTGGGACAGTTGAGGCTGCACTGATGGGTGCTGATGAGGCTGCACTTGTGGGTGCTGATGGGGGTACACTGCTAGGTCCTGATGAGGGTGCGCTGATGGGGATGCACTGATGAGAGTGCACTGACGGGTGCTGATGAGGCTGCACTTGTTGGTGATTATAGGGGTGCACTGCTGAGCACTGATGAGGGTGCGCTGTTGGGGGTGCACTGATGGGTGCTGCTGATGAGGCTGCACTAATGGACACTGATGAGGTTGCACTGCTGTGCAATAATGGGCTGCACTGATAAACTGCCACTGATGTGCTCTGATGGGTGCTAATGAGGATCCACTGATAGGGTGGTACTGATGTGTATGAATAAGTGGCACTGATGTACACTGATAAGCTGCAGTGATGAAGCAGCACTGGTGGACACTGATGAGCACCGATAAGTTGCAGTGATGAGACAGCACTGATGAGCACTGATAAGCTGCAGTGATGAAGCAGCACTGGTGGACACTGATGAGCCCTCACTAATGGGCACTGATGAGCACTTGCTGATGGGCACTGATGTGCACAGATCGGCACTGATGAGCACCGATATGCACAGTTGAGCACTGATGGGCACTCACTGGTGGGCACTGATGAGCACAGATGGGTACTGACAGGCACCGATGAGCAGATGGGCACTGATGTGCACTCACTGGTGGACACTGATGAGGACAGATGGGCACTCACTGGTGGGCACTGATGAGCACTGACAGGCACCGATGAGCACTGATGTGCACTCACTGGCGGGTACTGATGAGCACAGATGGGCACTCACTGGTGGGCACTGACATGCACAGATGGGCACTGACGGGCACCGATGAGCACAGATAAGCACTGACGGGCACAGATGAGTACTCACTGGTAGGCACCGAGAAGCACAGATGAGCACTGATGGGCACTGATATACACACTGGCAGGCACAGATGAGCACAGATGGGCATTCACTGGTGGGCACTGATGAGCACAGATGGGCACTGACAGGCACCGAGGAGCACTGATGGGCACTGATGTGCACTCACTGGCGGGTACTGATGAGGACAGATGGGCACTCACTGGTGGGCACTGACATGCACAGATGGGCACTGACGGGCACAGGCACTGATATACACACTGGCAGGCACTGATGAGTACAGATGGGCACTGTAGATCACAGATGGGCACTGTAGATCACAGATGGGCACTGATGAGCAAAGATGGGCACTGTAGATCGCAAATGGTCACTGTAGAGCACAGGGCACTGTAGAGCACTGATGGGCACTGTAGAGCACTGATGGGCACTGTAGAGCACTGATGGGCACTGTAGATCACAGGTGGGCACTGTAGAGCACTGATGGGCACTGTTGATCACAGGTGGGCACTTTTGATCACAGGTGGGCACTGTAGAGCACTGATGGGCACTGTAGAGCACTGATGGGCACTGTATAGCACTGATTGGCACTGTAGAGCACTGGTGGGCACTGTATAGCACTGATGGGCACTGTAGATCACAGGTGGGCACTGTAAAGCACAGGTGGGCACTGTAGATCACAAACAGGGCACTGTAGATCACAGACAGGGCAGTGTAGATCACAGATAGGGCACTGTAGATCACAGACAGGGCACTGTAGATCACAGATAGGGCACTGTAGATCACACTCACAGTTGTAAGAACTGATTCTCTCTCCTTTCCTCACACTCGGTATTGGTGTGAGGAAAGGAGAGAGAAAACCCAGCCATGACCCTGCTGTGTTTACATTTGTGATCGCTCTGTCCAATGAAGAGCGACCACAAATGTAATCAGCAGCTGTAAGTGGCTGTTCACCCCCCTCTTCCTAATGTGCTGTGTCCGAGGGACACAGCCGTCACTGACAGTACCCGATGCGCGCCGCCGGGGGCGCGCGAGAAGCGCGATCACGGGAGGACGTCATATGACGCCCACCCAGAACTGGCCGGCCGCGGTGCAGCCGACATTCGGCTATGCGCGGTCGGCAAGAAGTTAAGGTATATTTTAGATCAAAAACCACCATTTGTAGGTCTAGTAAGTTGGACGGTAAGGTGGCTGGAGCAGAAATCATTCCCCCACTGTCTTTCGGGGCCACTGCTGGGAGAGTGGGAGGTCGATGCGGCTCTCAAAGAGCTGAGTGCGGAACAACTTTGGGATGTTCCAGCTAAGCTGCATACCTGTGTCTCATGGAGTGCAGGGGGCAGAGGCACTACTGGTTAACTTTCCCATAACGAAAGAAAGCTGGTGACTCTTGTAGGGGTGATTAGTAGTCCTCAACATGTGAGAGCTCCAAGTTCAAGCAACCATCACAGACCGCAGTCAAGCCATGCTCTGCGTGAAGGTTTCATTTCTAATAAAAGTGGGCCAATATGCCCTTAAACGACAATTTCTGGAGTAGACTACCCTGAGCTAAACAACCCTCAAACATTATATATGTTTATATATATTACACTGAATCATTGCTCCATATATGACTCTTTCTGAAAAGCTGCACTGTTCCACGTCTTTTTTAATAAATCTGCATTGGACACCTCGGCACCTGATAGTTATGCTGTATTTTTGAGATGCTTGGTTTAAGAAACTCAATAAAACTACTACACAAAAAGCATTTTTTTCAACTACCCTATTTTCCCTTTACAACATCCTATATAATCCTGCTAAAGAGTTTGGAGTGAGAAGGAAACAAATGACACGTGCCTGCTGTACCATGTACTTGTATGATAAAGATCTTCTCTTGAGAAGAGGAGATTAAGAGGGGATATGATCAACATAAATACATTAGTGGTGCATATAGTGAACTCGGTGTAGAGTTATTCACCCTGAGGTCATCACAGAGGACAAGGGGGCACTCTATGTCTGGAGGAAAAAACTGTAATCTCCAAACATGGAAAGGTTTCTTCACAGTGCTGTGAAAATGTGGAATAGACTCCCTCAAGAGTTGGTTCTGGCCAGCTCAGTGGATTGCTTTAAAAAAGGCCTGGATTCTGTCATGGATACACAGAATATAACTGGATACTAACATTTATAGGTAAAGTTGATCCAGGGAATATCCGATTGCCTTTCGGGGGATCAGGAAGGAATTTTGTTCCTTGCAGGAGCAAATTAGGTCATGCTTTTCTGGGTTTTTTGCCTTCCTCTGGATCAACTGTGGTTATAGGATTATGAATTTTATTTTTTCATTTTAATGGTTGAACTGGATGGACTTTTGTCTTTTTTCAGCCAGACTAACTATGTAACTATGTAATTAAAAGCATCCTGTTCTCTTTGTACTGCTTCCTTTGTGTGAAATCTCTGGTGTTTCGGCCAGTCCCACTACTTTCCCATTAAAAACTGTCTACACTAGGCATGAGAAGAAAGTGTGGTCAGTTCTCTAGCTGTGCTGGGAACTCAGCCTGCTCTCCTCCCATTTTTTTACTTTTGCTCACATGCCCCCCCCTCACACATACACACACACACACACAGCCATTCACTGGGAACTTCAATGTGCTGCTGTTTCTTAGCTGCATAAGGCACTTAGAGGGTATGTGATCACTTATATACCAGGAAGATGAAGGTATTTATAATGTTTTTTATATCTACTGTATACACAAATGTTTTGCCTTTGATTTCTATTTTAAACTGAATGGGTTGTTTTATAAGGTGAGGGTGTACATATACGTTAATGAGATCTCTGAAATCATGAGCCATGTTGGCTATTCCTATGCTCATTGATGCCATCTGAAAGATGGTCTTACAACTTAGCATAGAAAAGAGATAGGTGTTTGTGGTGTATTTAACCTCTTGCCGACCGCGCATAGCCGAATGACGGCTTCACCGCGGCCGGCAAGTACTGCCGAGAACCGGCAGTTGTCAGAGCGGGGATCGGCACCGATCATCAGGGCACTGATGATCAGTGCCCTGATGATCGGTGCCCAGCAGTGACACCCGCAAGTTCCGCCCAGCAGTGCGCCCACTAGCCCCGCCCACCTGTGCCCAGCAGTGCCCCCACCTGTGCCCAGCAGTGCCCCCACCTGTGCCCAGCAGTGCCCCCACCTGTGCCACTCTGCCTGTGCCCAGAAGTGCCACCTACATGTGCCCAGCAGTGCCACCCACCTGTGCCCACCCACCTGTGCCCACCCACCTGTGCCCACCAGTGCCACCCACCTGTGCCCACCAGTGCCACCCACCTGTGCCCGCCCACCAGTGCCGCCCACCAGTGCCGCCCAGCAGTGCTGCCAGTCAGTGCCACCAGTCAGTGCCCAGGGGTTGTGCCAGTCAGTGCCGCCAGTCAGTGCCCAGAAGTGATGCCAGTCAGTGCCGTCTATCAGTACCCATCATCAGTGTCACCTATCAGTGCCGCCTATCAGTGCTGCATATCAGTGCCGCCTATCCGTGACCCCTAATTAGTGCTGTCTATCAGTGCCGCCTATCCGTGCCACCTCATTAGTACTGCCTATCAGTGCCCTTTAGTGCTGCCTATCAGTGCCCATCAGTGCCGCCTATCAGTGCCCATCAGTGCCGCCTCATCAATGCAAATCAGTAAAGGAGAAAAAATACCTGTTTGAAAAATTTTATAAAAGAAACAAATAAACTTTTTTTTTTTTTTCAAATTTTTTGCACTTTTTTTAATTTATAGCGCAAAAAGTAAAGCGCCCAGTGGCGATTAAATACCACCAAAAGAAAGCTCTGTTTGTGAGAAAAAAATGATCAAAATTTCATTTGGGTACAATGTTGCATGACCGCGCAATTGTCAATCAAAGTGCGGCAGCGCTGAAAGCTGAAAATTGGCCTGGTAAGGAAGGGGGTATAAGTGCCTGGTAGGCAAGTGGTTAAAGGGGAGCTCCAATCATATTTGTGCTTATTAAATGTCAGCAGCTACAAAACTGTAGCTGCTGACTTTTATTCAACAGACACTCACCTGTCCCAGGATCCAGCAATGTGCTAACCCAAGCCATTCTTTCCATCGGTGTCTCTAGTGCCGAAATCTCAACTGTGGGTATCCGGCTGTGACAGCTTGCAGCTTTACAGCCAGGTGCCCATTTAGCATGTGTGAGTCGTACCGCTCTTTTTGAATGGTCCTAAAGTCTTCTGGGACCTGTGACATGTCTCAGAAGACTGTGGGGAGGGAGAGGGGAGGAAAACTAAGGCGTCCTTGCCTAGGTAATCTGAGCAGAGGTCAAAACCAGGAATTCGCTCACCCCAACAAAAGTTCCACTTCATAAAGAGGAGGGGGAAAGGAGACCTTAAAGCAGAACTTCCTCTTGTGGGTGGAACGCCGCTTTAATTAGTAACATTAAAAGAAATTTACAGTGAACCTGGTGCTTCACCCTAATGGGTAATGTGTACCTGGTTTCCATTGTGATTTTGGAGAGATGCACCAATTGAGTGCTGAGGGAGTGGATTGTAATTAAAAAGATGATAGACTAGCCTTTCAACTTCTTGCTGCAGCCTGTAATATCTTTTATGGCCTGTATTAATGGGACTTTGTTTGCATCAGATGGGTTTTTCATTCGCATACAAGTCTTTGGGAATGCCAAACCATTTTGAAGCAGATCAAATGCCGGCCAGAAGAAAGTCAACTGCAGGTCAGGTTCAATACATTTATTTATTTTTATTACAGGTACTTATTTAGCACTGTTAATTTATGCAGCACTTGACATATATATATTGTACACTCACATGAGTCCCTAATCCTCAAGGAGCATACAGTCTAAGGTCACTAACTCACATTCATATATACACATATTAGGGCCACTTTAGACAGGAGAGAATTAACCTACCAGCATGTCTTTGGAGTGTGGGAGGAAACTGGAGTACCCAGAGGAAACCCACACAGGCACAGGGAGAACATGCAAACTCCAGGCAGGTGGTGCCATGGTTGGGATTCAAACCAAGGACCTTAGTGCTGCTAGGCAGAAGTGCTACCCCTTTAGCCACTGTAAATGATCTCAGAAGTGTTTCAAACTGTTGTCAAACTGAAATCATTGGCAGAAGTCCACAGCCCATCAACGGAGATCCAAACTCTGTTTTACTCACTCTTAAATCAGGAGCTAGGTACCCAGTAAAAAATATACCCTCTCAAACCTCATGTATAAGATCTTGGTATTAAATAACAACTTACTGAAAGTAAGATAAAAACAGCTAAGGAAGCAAACTGCCAAAATTAGCACATCATGTGTCAAGGTGATAATTCTCTTTGACATTCTAGGTTATGATAAACATGACATTGGGAAAATTAGACTTAGAGGAGCACACAGAATGAAAAACAGGTGTAAAATTTACTTCCTACCTTCTGGATCATGGAACACTGATGGGCATGCACCTGTCCTATTGTATTTAGACAAACAGGAATTTATTTTAGCAAAAAATAAACTTTTATCTCAATGGAGACAAGAGGCTTGTGGTTAATTTATGCATGAATTTGTATGCTTCATTACGGCATTGTGTAACAAATTAATACTCGTTGTATGATGGTTTATCCTTTATTTTAAGCATCATCAATCTCTTTCATTCAAATATGAACAGGAAACATTTAATCCTTCCTTTATTACCATAATATAAAAATTGCATTGTGTAATCCATAATACTATTGTCATGCAAACCACCAAAATACTGCCACAAAAATTCCTGTTTTATGATTTCTGGTTGAAAAAACCTGATTTTCTATAGTATCAGAATGGGTTCCTGAAGACAAATAACCTTGATCTGACTTAAGTTAATGTACCAAATGCAAGGAAAACTTTAGAGGTGATTTACTAAAGTGGAAAACGGGGGGGAGAGAGGTTTGCTTTGAACATAATATTTATGACAGGGAATGCTTTTTTGAATATTCCCCCACACCAAAGAAAAAACAACTAATTTAATGACTCCACCTCCGCAACATCGCCAAAATCCGAACGTTCCTAACTCCAGAAACCACTAAACAGCTCATCCACTCCCTTATCATATCACGACTCGACTACTGCAACTCCCTCCTCACTGGCCTGCCTCGCCGCTGGCTATCCCCGCTTCAGTCGATCCTGAATATGGCTGCCAGACTCATTCACCTTTCCAACCGCTCCGTTTCCGCCACCCCCCTCTGCCAATCCCTCCACTGGCTTCCGATTGCGCAACGGATCAAATTCAAAATCCTAACACTGACGTACAAAGCTGTCCACCATACTGCCCCGAACTACATCACTGACCTAATATCCAAGTACAGCCCAGCACGCACACTCTGCTCCTCACAAGACCTCCTTCTCTCTAGTTCACTGGTCTCCTCCTCCCATGCCCGCCTCCAGGACTTCTCCAGGGTGTCACCTATCCTCTGGAACTCCCTGCCCCAACCCATCAGATTATCACCTACTCTCCTTTCCTTTAGGCGCACCCTGAAAACCCATCTCTTCAGGGAAGCCTACCCCACCCCCTGCTAACTTGCCGACCTCCTCCACTCTTCCTACCACTCCATCCCCCACAGCTATCTCCTCCTGTACCTCTATCCCCTCCCTCCTAGATTGTAAGCTCGAAAGAGCAAGGCCCTCAATCCCCTCATGTTTTGCATTGTATTGGTATTGTTCTGTCACATGTTCTGTCCCCCTTTGTAATGTACAGCGCTGAGCGAACTATTGGAGCTTTATAAATACTGTATAATAATAATAATAATTTCACCTGACTATTGTTTTAATTTAAAATTATATTATATTAATATTATAAATTACCTGCATAGCAAAGAATAAGAATCAGTGATTCTATATAATGAAATAGTTTTCTAATTGCAGAAAAGAAGAATACTATCATAAAAAAGTTGTTTTTTAATTTCCAATAATTGTGCTTTGTAGATCTCAAAATATAACGCGGGTCAATTACTAGGGCTAGCCACTGGAACACAGCTTTGTAATGTGAAGACTCCACTCATTCTGTAAATCAACCCCAGTAATTAATAATTTTGTCTTAGTTTGCTATTCCGCTTTCATGTAAGATAATTGATCCATTAAAATAGAAAGCCTAAATAATTTGTTAAGTAAAGGTTTTGAGAACAACATCATTAATTCAAAAGAAAAGAACTTCTTGTGTCCAAAGGCCCCAAGACTCCCGATTATATATTGTCTTCCTAAAGTGCACAAGGACCCAGTGCATCCACCGGGGAGACCGATTATTAGTGGAATCGGATCCTTGTGTTCTAGGATTGGTCAATTCATAGATTACCACCTACAGCCCTTAGTGACAGCTACCCCCTCTTATCTGAAAGACACTAAGCAGGTTCTAAACGAAATTAAGAATCTTACATGGAATCCTAGACATACGACCTTCTTGGTAACTGCTGACGTAGCCTCTTTGTACAGTAACATTAATCACGAAGATGGTAGATCAGCAGTTGAGTACTATCTTAATACCACTACTAATATCTCCAAGAAATTGAAGTCATATATTCTGGAATTACTGGATTTTGCCATGCATACCAATTATTTTTGGTTTAATAACAGATTCTACCTGCAAAAAAGAGGCGTAGCAATGGGAGCAAAGTTTGCTCCCAGCCTGGCCAATTTGTTCATGGCCAGGTGGGAGGAAGATATAATATACTCTCGTGATTGGCCAGAACTTTTATTCTATAAAAGGTACATTGATGATATCTTCCTCCTCTGGCAGGGGGATGAACAGACACTTATTAATTTCTTTGGGTCTTTAAATAATAATAATCTCAATATTCAACTTACCTTTAACTATAGCACTATTAAAATTGATTTTTTAGATGTAACATTGATTAACAACGGAGGCTCTGTAATATCAGAAGCCTTCTTCAAGAACACAGATAGAAATAGTTACATCCCGATGGACAGCTGCCACCAACCCTCGTGGCTGGCCAATATTCCTAAAGGCCAGTTCATGAGAATAAGGAGAATATGTACAGACATTGATACTTATCATCAGAAGGCCGCTGTCCTAAAGGAAAGATTTATTGAGAAAGGGTATAATGCTGCAGTACTAGATGTTGAGATGGCCCGTGTGGCAAATATGAATAGAGATACGATGTTAACCACCTCTGCCTCACGTAAGAACGGTAAATTTTGTCCCTTTATTACATCCTTTTCCATTCAATATAAACAAGTTAGTAAGATTATTAAGAAAAACTGGGACATTCTTAAGGCTGACCCAATCCTAGCTAGAGCATTACCTGATAGGCCTGAAATAGTCTTCAGGAAGGCCCCTACCTTACGGGATAAAATCTCACCAAATGTGGTAGATCCTCCCCCCAGAACTACGTTCTTTGGTAATATGACGGGTTTTTACCCATGCAACAAGTGCGTTATATGTAAGTTAGATGGTATACGCAAAAAGAAAATAGAATCTTTCACTTCCACTATAACTCAGAAAACATATGACATCTCTACATTGATCACCTGTCATAGCCGCTATGCGGTATACCTCTTAGAGTGCCCATGTAAACGGCAATATATTGGTCGAACCACCAGAAGGCTCAGAGACAGGTTTAGAGAGCATGTTAACTGTATCAAAAAGGGCCGGAAAGAACATCCTCTGTCTAGACATTTCCGATACCACCATAACCGGGACCCTACCTTTTTGAAATTTTCAGGGATCGATGTAGTTCATAGTCACTGGCGAGGTACAAATAAGCTAAGACAAGTCTCTCAAATGGAAACGAGGTGGATATATGAGATGAGAACTTTATCCCCTCTTGGCCATAATGTAGAGGTAGATATAAATTGCTATATAGATAACAGTTAACATCTATGTCTTCAACTGTTCATATGGCTCTTTGTTTAATTTTAATTATTCACATTTACATTGTGAGTTATCAGGAGTATTACAATATTACAGACCATGAATATAGATCAAGATTACCTTAGCTATTATAACAGTCCATTTATTTGTTGACTATGACTTATAAGGTTTTCCAATATGGTCTACTTAGAAATTAGAAATTTATTCATATTTTTTTTGATATTGGTTATTATAACTTTTATAGATTTGGGGTATTTCTACTTCAATCTTATGTATTTTACTGTATCGAAGTGGGTTTAATGAGGACATATACTGCATGGTTATGTACATTCATTATAGCCCCATGTTTTGGTTTAATATGTGCATAATTTTATACAATTTTGTATACTATAATACTGTTTATGCATAATAATTTTAGTATTGTATATAATTTTAGTTTTAACCATAGTGACTTTTGATCACCTCAGAGTGATCAAGAGTTTTGTATACAAAGGTACATGTCATTAATGGGCATATAAGATACTATATGGGACATTCAGTAATTGAGAATGATGTATCTAATTGCAGAATCTATATATCAGAGCCTCCCCTAGGTGAATAGGGCATTGTATGAACTTCAAGTATATTCTTAATTGTTCATTCACTGTCCCTGCATCTGGTCAAGTGCAGTGAGCGTGTATCTATCCTGTGAGACCACGGAAATATGGCGGTTCCGTTCACGCATGCGCACTTCTGTACCGACCCACGGTAAAATGGCGTTGGTCCGTCGTGCTCATTCGCGCATGCGCACTTATGCAGCCCGCCCCCGGGAATATGGCGCCGATCCGTATCGATCGGCGCTTCCTCTATCTCCTTTTGGGGGTACCTGGAGACGCCTGGGATTGCAATATGCGGGAGAGAGGGGTGAGCTCATGTTCTGCCCATTAGTTTATTTGTGTGCAGTATGTTCCACCGCGATTGGGTAAGCGGTGGATACACACACAATCTAGGCCACTAGAAAATGGCGCCCGGACGCCCGCACATGCGCAGTATGCGGGACTTCGGCAAAATGGCACCCAATTAACTTTAATACGGGCACATAACACACTATATATATAGCTCCTGTGACGTCCGGCAGCTATGGCTCTTATTCCTTCTGATGATGTACGTGTGATACGAAACGCGCGTCAAGGAGGAGCCCCTGCTAGCCGTGACGCCAAGCCGCCGGATCAAGGGGGTCCGGTGGCCACTCTTCTATACCAGCTGGTCAGTGTGTCATTTATGATATCCTTAGTGCACAAGGATTGATTTTATCCTCATACTCATGTTAAGTGTTTTTTCTAATATACAATAAATCTTTTTAAATTTGATTTAAATACTACACTATGGGTATTCCTTTTTGCTCCACATCGAGCATTTAATTCCTCAGGACCACCAGGTGACTACCCCAAGGCCCAGAGAAACATTCAGCTGATCCTGTTTTGGAGCCTGTCTACTAGAAGGAACCCCCAGATGTGTTACCTTTTATCACAGAACCACCTGTTCAGAGCTTCCCTTCATCTACAGTCGGAGTGATCCTTGGTGTATGAGACACAAACGCACAATTTATATTGTGCTTCCGGTGAGTGCGCAATTTATTCACTTCTTCTGCACATCGCCGGACTACATGCATCATAAGGATCTTATCGAGATACACTTATCCGTGTTTCTTTGATGACTGGACTATATTGTGCATTCATATTGTGCGTTTTTTTATTGTGAAGTGAAGTTGTGTGAAGTTCACGTCATTATTTCCCTTTTTTCAATTCTTGGGAAGGTCACATACAGTATGTGTGGTCACATATAATATATGTGGTCCACATTAGTTGACATTTAGGTAAGGGATATTGCACCATCTTCAATACTGGTGCAGTCATATATCATCTAGCGCTGCACTGTCTATCTTATAAATAATTTGTTCACTGTGTCCAGCTCCAAAGTCACTGGTAGGCAGTCATCCTGCCCAACCTTGGGCAGTTATGACATGCTGAACAAGAGGAACACATAGCTCCAAATTTCTTTGAATAATTCATCTTTAGGATCTTTAGGACTATAAATTAGCAAAGCAACATCCTTCAACAGGGATTTCCACAATTGTGAGAACATTATCTGCATGCATTCAGTATAATACTGTAAAAGTGGCATAGGGTGCTCAAAGCCAAGTATATTTAAAGTGTTCCTAAACCCAGGACCCTGCATTCACTATATACAGTCTACCACAGTACACACAACATGCATGGAAAAGCAATTTTTTTAGTAAATATAAACTGCTAGATACCTTTTCTCATCAGCAGTTAGAGCAGTCTTGTAACTTCTATCAGTGTTCAGCAGAACACATGTTAAAGCTTGTAGAAGCAGTTTTCATTCTGCTCTAGGAGGATACAGGACCCCTGACCTCTGTCTGGACAGTGCTGCCTGGCCCTGTGCTGAACACATGCACTCTCCCAAGAAAAGAGAAACTCTCTAGCAATACACACCAAATAAAGCATGTGCAGAGTGACTCCTCAAAATATGTCTTATTATCAGCAGATAAGAGAGGGACACTGGAAGAAGGGTTAAATCAGAGAAGACAGGATCAAACAGCCTTTTTACACAATGCAGAGGATTAACCCCTTAGGTTTCACAGTGAGTATAACAAGCATGCTTTATTGCATATACAGACTGATTTTACTGTTGTGGGTTTAGAAACACTTTAAATTAAATATCACAGCAGAGTAAGGGCCAGTTCACACTATAGAAACGCAGTCCAGATCCGTTCCGGATGCATTTCCGCATGCACGTTTTTACGTGTTCTGGTGCATTTTTATACATTCCAGTTAATTTTTCCCTTCTCTTTTTCATCAATTTAAATAGGGACATGTGTGTTCCAGTGCATTGTGGTGTGTTCCAATGCATTTTGGTGCATTGTGGTGTGTTCCAGTGCATCTTTGATGCGTTTTACCGTGTTCCAGTACAGTTCTGTGCAGGAAAAATGCAGCTTGTTCTTTTTTTTTCTTCAACCGGAACGTACTGGAACTACAAGCACTGTTGTGAACTATGACATCGACAACCATATAAGCTACTTTCTGTGTGTTTTGGATGCAGAAAAAAAGCAACTGAAATGCATGTAGTGTGAACTGGTCCTGAGTCTAAATCATAAGATAAAATGTATATTATGCCATGAACTATTAAGAGTTTTAGTTCATTTGACTGATATGCCATGAACTATTAAGAGTTTTAGTTCATTTGACTGATCAATTGGTCATGATAATTCAATAATGGGGGCAGTCACATCACTTAGTTCTTTCCAAAAATAATGAGGGTTCAGATAAGGTGCCAGATTAAACTGGTTTATTTGGACCCGGGATATTCCAATGACAGGAGAATCTGCTAAGTTTAAAGGGTCTCTTCACACCTGTGCATGAACATTAATGCACGTTTCCCAATGCAGTGGTGTGTATTTCAATACATGTACCCATTAATTTATTTAACATTTATGTAACATTTTGCATATGTGTTTTCTTGTGTATGTGTTGTGATCAGGGGCGGACTGACCATTTGGAAACTCGGGCACTGTTCCGAGGGCCTGGGGTCAGTAGGGGGCCCCATGAGATGCCCCTGGTACCTTTTTCATAGACTTTTTTGAGTTTGGGCAAGGACACAGTTGCCCCATGATCCCCTATTGCCTGGGGGCCCCATGAGTTGTCAGTCCGCCCCTGGTTGTGATGTGTTAAAAGTCAGATAAATGCATGTGCCTGGGTGTGAATCTAACTTCTAGGTTTATTTTCATTTTTCTGTACAATGTAAATAAAAAGACAGGTCACTTGACCGCACTAAATCTGAATTTGATTGTGAACACCATGTGACATATTTACAGATTGTGCATGTAAATAGTATACTCAAATGGTTCACTGCTATCATGGGCTGGCGGTGAATTTCCAGAATTTACTGGGACCAGAAATAAGAAACGACCCAAGCTGCAGTGCATAGCCTTTGTACCTGATCTGCTGATAATCTGAAGGAATGGATAACCCAGCTATCTCACTATAGAAGGGTGGTCTCCTAGCAGCCACATTGTCAGGGAGAGATACTGTGCTTTTACTATAGTTATTATTATTATTATTATACAGTATTTATAAAGCGCCAATAGTTCGCTCAGCGCTGTACATTACAAAGGGGGACAGAAATGTGACAGAACAACAACAATACAATGCAAAACATGAGGGGATCGAGGGCCCTGCTCTTTCGAGCTTACAATCTAGGAGATCACTGTTCTTTACATTTTGACATTGGTACATCTCCCCCTGGCAGCGCCTGGTTGCCTATGTCTTTTGCATGTGCGCAGCTTGGTCAGAATTGAATGACAAAATTACCCTCCCCTCTATAGACTTTAAAAGGGTGTGCTGTTATGTCAGCAAATTTTGAGTATGATTTTCAAAACTTATTTTCAGCTATAAAATATGTATATTTGACAACTAAATACAAGTTGCTGTAACTTTCATACAGTTACTTAGGATGTGGCATGTGTTCTGTTTCAATTGCATATGAAATAAAATAGATTTTGATCAGCATTTCTGAGCCTCAAATATGTCGAATGAGCATAATGAGATGGTATTATGTCCTTGTGTATTGATGTGTACTGCAACACTTAGCACGTTTCAATGTCTAACAGAGTAAAAGATGTACTGTTGTTTAATTATCATTTCGCCATAAGGGTAGTATTTTCAAGTGGAGTTTAGTTCGCTGAAGCAGATGGTTTATCTTCACTGGAAGGTCTTCTACCAGGATAAATGAGACTTTTCTTTCACGTTCTCATTTTCCTACATATAACCTTTCATTGCACTTTAGATTCTTTCAAAGTTGCCTTCAGCCTGCTTTGATATCTTGGATGTAGACAAGTCTTTCCCTTAGCAAACATAATAGCTAAAATGCTTCAACTTGAAAAGCCTTATCTGTCCGCTCTGATGTCATTTCTTTCTGTATAGTGCTTCCCTGCATGATTCAATTCACTTAGGTAATCTTCATTGTATGTGTGTAATTACTTGAGGGCAACTTTAATGCTTAAAATGAATAACAGTAGTGAAGCTGATGTTCTAAGACTATTGGTACTTAATGACAACAGCTTCTACATATCATAAGTATCAAGTATTGGCATGTACTGAAGTGTTGGAGAAAATAGTATATTGTAAATTAGCTGGAATCAAAATATATTTTTTAAAAAATATAATTACAAAGGATTTTGTTCATTTATAAAAGAGACATTACTACATAACTGCACTTTCAGGAGTACATATAGAGTACTTTCCAGCTGCAGGCTAGCACTATCACTGTCAAACCCTCGGAAGGATGGATGCGTTCATCAAAGCGGTATGTGGTTCTACTGGGAATCGGTTCTAACATCCCATGATCATATGTACAAAAGATTGAACAGGGAGAAGCCTCATAGTGCAGCAAGGTTAAAACCACCTATTTATTAAAAAGGTATTGCACTTACATTCAGGTGTATATAATATAGCAGCATATAATGAGAAAAAAAAGTCCAGCAGCAATATCAGCCTGTATGCCATGTGTGTATGATCTCTATAGCTTGAGATTATTTCATTTTGGTAAGAGGCCTACTTTATTCTAAGGAGCACTTTTTGAGCATAGGAGCACTTTATGCCAAAATTTTCCAGGACAGAGCACTTTTTTCACGATTTACTTTGGGACTTTTTCATTGGTGTTATTTACTTGCATATGAATTGTGGGACTATATTTTTACTTGTTACTTAACTGTTTGATATATGTATGTATTATTTAAAGGGACAGCACACTATTTAATTTAGATACATATATTCTTGTATTCAGATATGTCAGTTGCAGCAGTTCACACGTAAATAATTTGTTTAGGCTAAACCAGTGTTTCTCAATTCCAGTCCTCATGGACCCCCAACAGGTCATGTTTTCAGGATTTCCATTATTTTGCACAGGTGATTTGATCAGTTTCACTGCCTTAGTAATTACCACAGCTGTTTCATCTGAGGGAAATCCTGAAAACATGACCTGTTGGGGGTCCATGAGGACTGGAGTTGAGAAACACTGGGCTAAACGCAGAGATCTTTACACACAGTATACAGTTCTTGCATAGTTGGCCAGGCTGAAAAAAAGACATATGTCCATCAAATTCAACAATACAACAAAAAAGGCATAACAAGTTTGTAGAGATTTACAGTGTTCTGAGTACAGTGAATCTAATACAATTCCAACTTTTTTCTTAAGCAAGTTGTCTGCCATGTGTGTTGTACACTTTTTGCTCCGTTTTGTAGATCCTTTAAGTTTCTTTTGTTTTCTTTGAGCATTTTCTTAAATGTGTTCATTTGCCTTTGAGTTATGATAACTGCACTTGTTTCATAAATTCCTGCACCGATATAAAACAGACCTGTGGGCACATTTAGATTATGCACAGATCCCATAGTGTAGATTACCTCCATGGCATATAATTTAGTATGGCAACTGCACGGATTTCATAAATTACGTGCATAAATTAACACATTTTTGCAGATTTTCCCAAGTGCATGTAAATCTCCTCTAGCATACACTAGTGGTTTGGCAATGATCATTTTGTAGTTGTCATTTTGCACCTACTATGAAAGCAAAGAAAAGAATAAAAAGGAATATATGACTTACCATCTTTTCTGCTAACCAATGATTAAATACCTCTAAAAAAAGTTATATATTTATTGCACTCATTTTTCCTAAAGCTACACATGCAATAAGCCAACATTGACAATTTTATTTAGGTTTGTTTACTGTTGTCAGAGCCTATTAGTACTTATTAGGAAAGCACCTTATACTAAAATACATTTGTTCATGATTAGGCCACTGATGTCATAGGGGGCACTGATTTTTCACCTGACAAGCCCCAGAAATCTTGAAAGTGGATTCCCCATATGATCCCACCTCCTATTTGAAGGGAGGGGGCAAATGTACACTCTGTAGGCTTGAAGTGAATTGGTATCTGGTTCTGTGGAATACTTTAACAGTTCACCTGAGGAATCTGGTTCACTAATAAAGCAGACCAACACTTTTTGGAGAACCCCAGATAGAAATGAACTGAGGTCTGAATAACAAAATTTACTTGCTCACTGCTATTGTTCATTATCAATGTGTAGCTTCAAAGGATAAAAAGCCAAAGCTAAGAAACAGAAATGTTAAAAAAAAACCTTATCATATATAATAGTACTTTTACATCATTTTATAGTAAGTGTTACCAGTACGTCTGTTACCATTTGTCCCCTGTTTAACGGGTCTGTCCTTGAGAAACAAGTGTCCCCTGTATGTCCACAGCTGTGTTGTCATTCACTGTAAACATTACACTGCGCAAGGGCCTAAACCACCCCAAAATTGTTGCACTAGACTCTGTAGCCAAATGTGCATGGGATGCAAGACTCATGTGATTAGTTGGTTTTCCTTTTCAGGCTTTTGGATATGGAGTATAACAGCACCATGTTGGGGTGAGCGAGGTGCTTGCCCAATGTAGAGTTAACACTGCCCTACAGCCAGGGATATGCTCAGGCTCTACTTTCTCAAGGATCTAAGGCAGGCTTCCCTCTGCATAGTCCCTCTACTAGCCACAGAGGGCTGTCAAATCTTCTGCATTGGCTTGTGATATGCTGCTCCACTGCAACCTTACATTACATGGAATCCCTAAAGAGGAAGCTGAAAATATTTTTTTTTATTGTTACTTTCTCCTGACCTCTGCACTACATGTGTTGCTTACTCTTGACCCCTGTGTTCCATGTGTTACTTACTCCTGACCTCTGCTTTCTGTGTGTTACTTATTCCTGACCTCTACAGGCCATTTATTGCTTATGTGTTACTCACCCCAATCCCTGATCTCTGGGCATTATGTACTCCTAACCCCTGCTCTCTGTGTGTTACGTACTCCTGACCCCTGCTCTCTGTTTTCTACTTATTCCTGACCTGTGCTCTTCCTGCGTTTCTTACACCTCACCTCTGCACTCCGTGTGTTACTTACTCCCAGTCCCTACTCTCTGTGTGTTACTTACTTCTGACTTCTGCTATCCATGTGCTACTTACTCCTGACCTCTGTAATTTGTGTATGAACTACTCCTAACCTCTGCTATCTGTGTGTTACCTACTCCTGACCACTGCTCTCTGTGCATTATTTACTCCTGACTCCAACTCTCCATGCATCACTTACTCCTGATCTCTGCTGTCTGTACATTACGTACTACTTGCCTCTGCTCTCCATGTGTTGCTTACTCCGGAGCTCTGCTCTCTGTGTGTTACTGTTTACCACTGCACTTTGATTACAAAATGATCCACAATGGCTCAATATTGATATGATCCAGAAATATTTAGACAGAATAAAAATAAATAAAGCACCTGGACCAGATGGCATACACCCACGGGTCCTAAAAGAATTGAGCTATGTCATTTCAAAGCCATTGTTTCTAATATTTAGAGACTCTTTAATGACTGGCATAGTACCAATGGATTGGCATAATGCCAATGTGGTGCCTAAATTTAAAAAGAGGTTAAAGTCTTTACTGATTATCTTTATTGATGGAAAAAGAAAGGGAACAATACAAAGCAACCAACTTACAGAATCAGTGTACATATGTTGAAGCTGGAAGATACATAATATACCTGTATAGAAAACGGAAAGGGAACAGTACAAAGCAACCAACTTACAGAATCAGTGTACATATGTCAAAGCCAGAAGATACATGATATACATGTATAGAAAACGACAGACCAATATGGTCCACAAATCAAGAGGAGCATGTATTCAAGAAGACAATGAGTGACAGAGATAAACATACCATAATATTCAGCCAATCTAGAAGAATAGACATATCTTGTCAGAAGCTGTCACTGGCAGGATAAATTACAGAAAAATGGAAAGAAAAAGAGGTGAGGGGGAGGGAAGGAGGAGGAGTGGAAGACAAGGGTAAAGGACAAAAACAGATGGGGGCAGTTAAGGAATCAAGGGTAGGGACATGGGGTAGCAGATACACACTCATTCTTTCTCCCACCACCTGCAGTCAGGGGACATATAAGTCCTATTAAATGTTAGTGGCCAACTTCTAGGATGTCAGGAATTAAAAGGACATATGAACCTTCCATTCTGTCTATTCTTCAGAACCATTCCTCTAATGCAAGAGTTTTAGTGGAGTGCCAGTGACAGGGGATACAGTGCCGCACTGCCGTGATAATGGACATTTCCTAGGATTTAATGTAGATGTGTGATGCGTGGTGTAAGAGGTATTGTGCTCTAGTGCCACCATTGTAACCGTGGTAATAATTTTGTACACTTTTTCCCAGAAGGGCCACACGTCCCCTCCTCTTGCTCACATCTCCAACAGAGATTAGAAACAGTGGGATAACACTTATGGAGGAGAGATAGGGTTCTGTACCATTGCTTATAGATCTTCTAGCCTCATTCCTACGAGGCCAAGTTCAAAGAACCTTTGTATATGAGAGTACACACAGAATCACTATTCTCAGTAGAGAGGGAGATGCCCAGGTCCCATTCCCAGGCTATACTAGAGTTTCTCTGGTATCTGCCGAACCAAGACACACGCAGGGATGCCCAGCTCTGCAGATCTCGACACGTGATCTGAAGCCGCCTGAAAATTCTGGGGGTATACTTCTGATAGGTTCATGGGGATTCGAATACCCAATAGGTAATTGCTTCTGAAGCCCATGTGAAGAGGAAGTTAATTTTGCAAAGGGAAACTAAGGTCTCAAGCAACGATACATTGAGTGCAGAAGATTTCATATAGTTTATCTTCAAATTAGAAATTAGACAAAACTGTTCTAGATCTCAGAGTAAATTAGGTATGGAGATATGGGGAGTTTGTATGTGCGGTCCTCAACCTCAACACCCTTTATGTCAGAGTTCTGGTGGAGTCTGTTCAGGAAAGGTTCCAATGTTGACACAAAAAGTAAAGGGGAGTAAAAGTAAAATAAAAGTAAAGAAGAGAGAGGACAGCCCTTTCTAATGCTGTTACTGAGCTGGAAGGCATCCGACAGTTGGCCATTAACACAAACACATGTTGTTGGACTATGGTAAAATGCTTGGATGTATGCACACATGCGAGGTATCAGTCCAATAGAACAGAGCACTTCTTCCATATAGTCCCAGGTGACTCTGTTCAACGCCTTCTCAGCATTGAGTGAAAGGAGGAATCCTTGTCGGGAGCGAGAGGTCAGCCAGTGATGTAGGTTCAATGCTTTAGTTGCGTTGTCACGACCCTCCTTACCTGGAATGAAACCAACTTGGTCTGTCGAGATCAATGAGGGGAGTAAGGGAAGAAGTCTGGTAGCCAGAATCTTTGCAAAAATGTTTACATCAATGTTTAACAAGGAAATCAGTTGGTAATTGGTAACCAGAGTTTCATCTTTACCCTCTTTTGGTATAACAACAATGTGAACCTCTAGAAGCTGGAGTCGGGGATACCACAGTGGATGGCAAATATCTAAAGGCAGGCAGAAATCAAGCTTTAAGAGAAGCAGCAAAAGTTTTAAAACTGCAAGGTCATCCAACCTGGGCCAAAGCTTTTGCCTGATTTCATGTCTTTTAATGCCTTGTCAAATTCTCCTGGTGCAAGAGGACCTTAAAGTTTTTGTGCCATTGTCGAGGAAAGAAGCTTCAAACCATACTGTCCGAGGAAGTCAAGGCACTCTCATTCAGTTTTAGCTTGAGGAGTGGTGAGGGTTGATAAGAGGTTATACAGTTCTTTGTAAAACTGCTCAAACTGAGCAGCAATCACCTTGTTCGATGAGTGGAGCTTGTCTTTGCAGTCCTGTAGGTGGTGAACTAACCTGGTGGATTTATTTGTCTGCACCGCTCTAGCCAAAAGTCACCCACATTTATTGCCATACTCGTAAAACATCTTACTACACTAAGAGACATTTTCACTTCGTTTTTTCCCCAATTATTCAAGTAACTAGGACCTAGTCTGAATTAGCTCCTGGTAAGTAGCCGTTGCTTTGCTCTGCTTATAGAGGGTTTTTAGGGAACAAATTCGGGACGTCAGGGCAGAGATCATGGCTGGGAGAATTTATTTCCGTTTTGCCGCTAAGGCAAGGAATTCTCCCCGAGTTACACACTTATGTGCCTCCCACTGAATAAGAAAGGAAGTGGCTGAAGTGTTCTTTTGGGTAAAGAAATGCTGGATACATAATAGTTTAACTTCTATAGTTAGGAAAATACTGGATAGTTTAATTAAAGACCACATACAGTTGTGACCAAAATTATTCAACCCCCACTGAAATTGAGTGTTTTGGCCAGTTTGACATTGCTTTTGATCATTCAGTCATCTTGCTTACATTTACATTAAAGAGGCACTTGTAGGTCAGACAAATATAACATAACAGTTATAATGAAATAACCACAAATGTCTTTTCTGTGCTCACAGCATTATCAGTTTTATTCAACCCCCAAGTGACATTCAATCTTAGTACTTAGTACAGCATCCTTTTACAGTTATAACAGCTTTTAAACGTGAAGCATAGCTTGACACAAGTGTCTTGCAGCGATCTACGGGTATCTTCGCCCATTCTTCATGGGCAAAGGCCTCCAGTTCAGTCACATTCTTAGGCTTGCGCACTGCAACTGCTTTCTTTAAGTCCCACCAGAGGTTCTCAATCGGATTTAAGTCTGGTGACTGCGATGGCCACTCCAAAATGTTCCAGCCTTTCCTCTGCAACCATGCTCTAGTGGACTTGGAGGTATGCTTGGGATCATTGTCCTGTTGAAAGGTCCAACGTCTCCCAAGCCTCAGGTGTGTGACGGACTGCATCACGTTTCCATCCAATATCTCCTGGTACTGAAGAGAATTCATGGTACCTTGCACACGCTGAAGCTTCCCTGTACCTGCAGAAGCAAAACAGCCCCAAAGCATGATTGACCCTCCACCATGCTTCACAGTAGGCAAGGTGTTCTTTTCATCATAGGCCTTGTTCTTCCTCCTCCAAACATAGCGTTGATCCATGGGCCCAAACAGTTCTAATTTTGTTTCATCAGTCCACAGAACACTATCCCACAACTTTTGTGGTTTGTCCACATGGCTTTTGGCATACTGCAGTCGACTCTTCTTATTCTTTGGAGACAGCAAGGGGGTACGCCTGGGAGTTCTGGCACGGAGGCCTTCATTACGCAGTGTGCGTCTTATTGTCTGGGCTGAAACTTCTGTACCCACATCTGACAAATCTTTTCTCAGTTCCTCAGCAGTCACACGGGGACTTCTCTCCACTCTACGCTTCAGGTAGCGCACAGCAGTCGAAGTCAGCATCTTCTTTCTGCCACGACCAGGTAGCGTTTCAACAGTGCCCTTTGCCTTGAATTTGCGAATGATGCTTCCTAAGGTGTCTCTTGGTATGTTTAACATCTTTGCAATCTTCTTATAGCCATTGCCCTTCCTGTGAAGAGAAATCACCTCTTCTCTTGTCTTCCTGGACCATTCTCTTGCCTTCACCATGTTTGTAACCACACCAGTAAATGTCTAGAAGGAGCTGAGTATCACAGTCATTTTAAAGCTGCCTAATTGGTGCTTATTATGCTTGATTGCTGCTCGGTGACATCCACAGGTGTTTTCAATACCTGATGGAAAGCACCTGTATGAACCTCTGTTCTTCAGAGTGGTAGTCTTTAAGGGGTTGAATAATTGTGGCAATGAAGAAACCACATAAGAACCATTTACTACTGTATTACATAAACAATTGATGTCATTTTAGTTGCATTTGGGTAGTTACAACGTCCTTGTAGGATTTGATTCTGAATACAATTCCAAATGTACACTATAGTCCCTAAACCCCTTTACAGCATTGGGGGTTGAATAATTTTGGTCACAACTGTAGATGAGTTCTTGCTAGAAAAAATATTTTAGGCAATAGACAGCATGGATTCATGAAAGACAGAAGTTGTCAAACAAATCTGATTTTTTATGTGGAGGTAAGCAAAACCCAAGACAAAGGAGTGGCTTTGGATATAATATACTTGGGTTTTGCAAAGGCGTTTGACACAGTTCCCCACACACAGCTAATGAGGTAAAGTCTACAGGCTTGGAAAAATCAGTTTGTAAATGGATAGAAAACTGGCTAAAAGACCAAATTTAGAGAGTAGTGGTTAATGACTCTTACTCTGCATGGTTTGGGTTGTCAGTGGTGTACCCCAAGGTTCAGTGTTGGGACCCTTACTTTTTAATACATTTATAAATGATATAGGGTCTGAGATTAAAAGTACCATTTCAGTCTTTGCAGATGACACCAAGCTGTGCAGTGGAATAACGTCCTTACAGGATGTCTCCAACTCATAAGCCAACCTCGCTGCACTGTTTGACAGTTTGGCAACTATGAGGTGTAATGTTGATAAATGTAAAGTTATGCACTTGGGGGTTAAGAATATGCATGCATTATACATGCTAGGAGGAGAACACCTGGGGGAATCAATGGTGGAGAAGGATCTGGGTGTTCTGGTAGATCATAGACTTAAAGCAGAACTCTGGGCAAAAACTTTGTCCTCTTTGCTGATTTCCTACCTTTACCAATTATATCATCCATCTTTTTGTTAACTCAGTAGTTGCACTGAAATAGCCTGCAGATTTTCAAATGAAACCCTTAATTCCCAGTGGTTTCCTGTTTGTAAGACCAGTGGCTGCTATCCCTCCTATTCCCCCAGCTGCCGTTTTGGCACTTCCCTTCTGTAGTTCTATATACAGCAAACAAGGATGTACATCCGTCTCTGCTTGTTGTGGTGGGCAAACTGAGACTCGCATACTCCCTAATTTATATTTGCAATACAAATTAACACCTTTTTAGTTGGGAGGTTCCCACCATTATTGCACTTTGGAATTGTTTTTGCTTAGATTGTTACACTGAATTTAATATGTTTTAGTTACTATTATAATGTGAATTATATTTGCATTGCAAATATCTATAGAGGGTTTTCCACCACCCCTGCTAAGTTTTAAAATGTTTTTTGTCTTATTCTCATATTGATGTGTATTACATTTGAAATCACATATCACTGGAATTATTGTAAATGTATTGCAAATATCTATAGGAGGGGGTTTCCACCAGCCATGTATGCTAAGATTAGTTTTGTATGTCTTACTTTAAGTTTGATGTGTATTATATGTGAAGTTACATATCACAGAGATTGGTATTGTGGTAATATTGAAGTTTATTGAGATTACCATACATTAAAGGGTTCCACTATTATTATTATATTTTTTTTAACATGTTGTTGTTTACTTGTGTTTGTGCTCTTTTTTCCTGTGTATATCGGCTAGAGCAGTGGTCGGCAAGCCGCGGCTCGTGAGCCACATGCGGCTCTTTACAAGCTTAAATGCGGCTCTTCTGTGTGCCGGGCGCCCGCTCCCCTCCCTCCTCTCCCTCCCCTCCCTCCTCTCCCTCCCCTCCCTCCCCTCCCTCCTCTCGGACGGGCGTGTGCCGGGCGGCCGCACCCTCACCTCCCCTCACCTCCCCTTCCCTCCCCTCCCCTCACCTCCCCTTCCCTCCCCTCCCCTCCCTCCTCTCGGACGGCCGCCCGCTCCCCTCCCTCCTCTCGAGCGGCCGCCCCAAAAGTCAGGACTCTGCAGCTGTCAGGATGTAGGCGGGGCAGCCAGGATGTAGGCGGGGCAGCGTGACGAACTCCTCTCCTCTCACAGTCCGCCCTGAAGACCAGAACGGCGCGGGAAGCACGACGAGAGGAACGCGCGGAGCAAAGGTAAGTGAATTGACACAGGGGGGACTTACTATATGGGGGATGAATTACTATATGGGGGACTTACTATATGGGGGGGACTTACTATATGGGGGGGGACTTACTATATGGGGGATGAATTACTATATGGGGGGGGGACTTACTATATGGGGGGGGACTTACTATATGGGGGACTTACTATATGGGGGACTTACTATATGGGGGATGAATTACTATATGGGAGATGAATTACTATATGGGGGATGAATTACTATATGGGGGATGAATTACTATGGGGGATGAATTACTATGGGGGATGAATTACTATATGGGGGATGACTTACTATATGGGGGATGAATTACTATGGGGGATGAATTACTATGGGGGGGATGAATTACTATATGGGGGATGAATTACTATGGGGGGATGAATTACTATGGGGGGATGAATTACTATGGGGGGATGAATTACTATGGGGGATGAATTATTATGGGGGATGAATTAATATGGGGGGTGAATTACTATATGGGGGATGAATTACTATATGGGGGATGAATTACTATATGGGGGATGAATTGCTATATGGGGGATGAATTGCTATATGGGGGATGAATTGCTATATGGGGGATGAATTACTATGGGGGATGAATTACTATATGGGGGATGAATTACTCTATGGGGGATGAATTACTCTATGGGGGATGAATTACTATATGGGGGATGAATTACTATGGGGGATGAATTACTATATGGGAGATGTATTTTCAGTTTTAAAAATGTGGCTCTCAAAATAAATTTCAATCGTGGTTTTGGCGAGATTTGGCTCAGTTGAAAAAAAAGGTTGCCCACCACTGGGCTAGAGCATGCTCACATACACCATACAAGCACTGAATGCTTGTAGAAAGATCTCAAAGCTGCAGGAGGAGGAAAATTTATATTACTGAATTACAGTACCCCTGGGGGTGGCTATGATATATAATTATGGCCATGTGTCCACAGTTCGGGAAATTATTAAAAAAAAGCATGTAAGGGAAATTAGTTCTTTTTTGTGGCTGGAGGGGAAGAGATCACATGTGAAGACAGCAGCCACAGCCAGTAACAGAAACCACAGAGGAGGGAAAATTAAATATTTGATTAAAATGGACTGCATAGAATGAACGCAACATATAGCACATTCATGCTTTACATTTATTAGATTGTCACTTAACTGTCCTGCCGTGTGGTGCTGAGTGGGTGTGTTTTATGTTAACGTGGGTGAGTACACATTTATCATGGACAGGCCTACTGGACCTGCCCAATTCCCAGTGGTTGATGGGAATTGTAGTTTCCTTTTACTGCAGAGAGAGAGAGGAGAGGAAATGAAATGATATAATACCTGCTGTTACACCTCCTCCTTGGCAGAGCAGATGCTGTTATTTTTTGCATTACAGAGATGAGGTCATGAAAATTCATTTAGACATTTCTCTTTAATGGTAAGGAATTTCACAAATGTATTAACTGTTTAGCGTTTTGTGTAGGGGGTGTACTAATGAGTGATTTTTTTTGCCTATCACGGAATTCTTCTTTAATATTGGCATGCAATGCCAAGCTGCGGTTACCAATGCAAGCAAGGCTCCAGAGGTAAAGACTCCAGAGAGAGAGAGATCATTTTACCGCTTTACAAATCATTAGTAATACCTCATCTGGAATACACAGTTCAGTTTTGGGCACCAATTCACAAAAATAATATCGGGGAACTGGAGTAAGTGCAGAGAAGGGCAACCAAACTGATAAGTGGCATGGAAGAGCTCAGCTATGAGGAAAGATTAGAGGAACAAAATGTATTCTCTCTGGACTTGAAAATATTAAGGGGGGATATGATCAACATGTATAAATACATAGGTGGTCCATGTAGTGAACTTGGCGTAGAGTTATTCACTTTAAGATAATCACAAAGGACAAGGGGGCACTCTTTACCTCTGGAGGCATAGAGATTTAATATCCGAATATGGAAAGGCTTCTTCACAGTAAGAGCTGTGAAAATGTAAAATAGACTCCCTCAAGAGCTGGTTCTGGCTAATTCTGTAGATTTCTTTAAAAAAAACATGGATTCTTTCCTAAATGCACATAATATAACTGGATACTAATATTTATAGATAAAGTTGATCCAAGGAATATCTGATTGCCTCTTGGGGAATCAGGAAGGAATTTTCCCCTCTGCTGAAGCAAATTGCCCCAGGAATTGTATCTTTATACCTTGAAAATCTACTTCTTGTTCCAAAAGTCTGTAATCAATTGTTTTTGGGTGTGTTATAATTAGGGTGTGGATTTGTGGGTGTGGCTAAAGATGGGGACCAGGTGTGTGGCTTCTAAGGGATGCATGTTGAGTAGGGTGTTCCCAGATTTCATTTTGACAATCTGGTAACCTTAGTCTGTTATAAAATGTCTGCATTGTTCTTTTTTTTATATTTTTAGATGTAGTATTTCCTGGAAATAACATAACAAAGAGACGTGATTGGTAAATCTGCCCAGGTTTGAAAAGGAATGGGAGGCTGGGATGCCATGGGGTACATGTACCAATGGGCCTCAAGGGCAAGATTGAAAATACAGCATTACTTTATATACCGAGCTTGAGATTTGCCTTAAAGCTGTATGTGATATTACAGAACAGTTCAATTTCACGGACAGTCTCATTCACAGTGTACACTGCCAGTGAAGAATTGGCTAAAATTGAAATTTTTTTTGTTTTACAATTAGCTTCTTGGTAGCAACACCCTAGATTCGATTATATTCAGTTTTTTTTTTTTAAAAATGAAAAACTATTTTCAACTTTATCAGTGACACATGCTTTTGCATCAAAGGTAATGACTGGCACATAGAAATGGCCAGTAGTTAGTCGTGCTTGTCCTTGTTCTCATTGATACAACAGCTGTCTTGCTGTTGGCCAATTTTTATCAAGCCCTCTTAGAATTTAAGAGACCACAGATGATACAGCAATACAATTGACCAGTAGCAAGACATCTTTAATAAGGAAGAATGAGCTGACATTTTCTAGAGAAAAAGTGTACATGAGGTGTTTTATTAAAAGAATTATGAGACTGCAAATGACAAAGTAGTGTAAAATTGGCTAGCAGCAAGACAATTTTAAAAAGCAAATCTAGGCCCAAATTTACTAGGAATAAAGAACACAGACTGGAGCTTTACTATGAGAAACAAACCTGCTGTAGCACTACCCCCCTTGGAGTCGCTAGAGATTTGGGTCCTCCTATAGTCCTGCACAGCCAGGTAACATGCATTCCTCACAGACTTGCATCCAAGAGACAGTAACCAGCCCTTGAGCTTGGCTTTGTAATTTTATTAATGGTTTAGAACTTGGATGGGGTAAGGGATTTATGGGATGCCCAAAGGAACTGCAACTTCTTGGAACTATGTACAAGTATTTACACAGCTAAATTCTCTTCTTCGAGAGCTTCTAGCCTCTCCTGGTGTACCACCCCAGATCTAAGATAATCCTCCTCTATCTAGCTGTCTGAAGGAATTCCTGAGCAAGGGGATCCAGTGCCTGATGCTTTAAGGTGAACAGTCCAGGGCAAGGAGCTAATCCAGTTTCCCACCAGAGTGCTTCTTTTTTCTTTGCTGGCCCAGGGGATTTAGGATTACTCAGTCAGTCCTGTTCCTATGAGCTGGTGGGTTGATAGCTGCTTTCAGACCTTCCACTGGGCTGACTCCTTCCCTGCTGCACAGGTGGTCCTCACTCTGGGGGCTGATGAGGTCTGAGTTTTCCTCCTTTGCAGCCTCGCAGCCTGGAGGTGGGCCCCTTCCCAACTGGTCCCCCCACTGTTCATGCACCTCAGCCTTCTCACTCCACCTTCCACCCAAACTCTCCTGCTGCTGAGCAGGCTCTGTCCCATTTCAGGGCTGCCCTGGCCCCATGTCAAGACTTCTGCTTGGGGATTGGCTAGGGTCCCCTAAGTGTGTAGGCCAGGCCCTCCTCACCCCCGCCCATTGCTTCTAGAATCTTCTCTAAGATTTTAGAGCAGGGGGAGGTATCAAGGAACTGACCTGCAAAGCCTGTCAGCGCGGACCTGAATTTAACCCTGCTAACTATTACACCCAGGCTGTCATCCAGCCTCTGACTAAAAATGAACACTAGATCCCCCTGGCTATCTGCTGCACTGCTTTTATTTGCTTTCCCAGGTTTCTTCTTTCCCCACTAATCAACAGAACGATAAGCCATAACAAGATCTTGTTTAGTGGCATGAACCCTTTGGTGCTCTGGCTGGATCACTGTTTGGTGTGATAAAGTGTGAACTGGAGGCACAGCAGCATGAGGAAGAGAAGGACTTCCTGCTGTCTCAGACCCAACAGGATCCTTTCCCTATATCTCTGTAAGAGCAATGGCATCAGGAGGAGGACTGGGGTTTTGGTGGTGAAAAGGAGAAAATGTGTCAAACTTACAGGGGTAAGTTTCACCCATTGTAAAGCCCTGGAGTTGTACTTGGGTGGGGTGAGATCATTGAAGACATTGGTGTCATCAGTGACACAGGGTCCTAATTTGCAGAAAATTTGTAGCAAATGGATTATTGCATGCCGATATGCCTGTGCAAGTACCTAAGGATTTGGATCCTGAAGGAATGTGACGACTACTGGTTGGCCATCACTTTGGATCACAGATAAAAGGGGTATATGACAGATCTCATGCTATTATTTCAGGGGGAGCAAAAAAAAAAGCACCACTGAGAATAGGTGCTGCAGAAGAACCTATTTGGCTACTTTTCTAGAACTCTGAAAAGGAAGTTCAGCAGTGGTGGTGGCTTCCTCAACGATGCTTTGAAGTAGTTTTTAAAACCAGAGTAGACATGCTCAGCTGCAGCCAGCAGTCACAAGCAGTGCCTCAACCATATAATTGCAGACTACTTGGGGTATTTGGGTTGATGCAAACACTCTGTTTGTCTGGGTCTGCTGTCTGAGAGGGCTCTTAGTGCAGCGTGCAGTTTTGATAGATAGTGCAGATGATGATAGATAATGCAACTGTCCCCTAACCCTGTGGACCTATTCACTATAATAAAAACGTACCTGTAATGTATCAGCAATTACTACAAAATCCATGCAGCTGATGCTTCTAATTTTTTCTTTGTCATCCAACCCTTCCCTCTAAAAAAAAAACAGTACCTTTCACTGATACTAGCACCTGTCACCTCCGCTGGCCTATCAACATTATCAGGTCCTGCCACCTCTGCTTGTCTACCACCATTCTGGCCATTCTGGCCTAAAACTATCTAACCAATCTGCTTACATTCTGTCCAGCCACTGCACAATATTTGTGGCTATTGTTTCTGAAATAAAACACTCTCTCCCATTGAGACCTAAATATGCTGCCTGCAAACTGTCAAGTCACTGTACACCACATGTGGCAATTGTCAATTCTGTAATAAACCCTGAAGTTTATTTGAACACAAAAAAAAAGCCTAACCAAGCTGTTTACATGCTGCCCGGAGATGGAGCAATATTTGTGTATTTTGTCTCTCAGATGAAACACTTGTCTCTTTAACATTAATGCCTATTAAATTGCCTTATGTTCTGTCCTGGTATTACTATACAGGATTTATATAGCACCAACAGTTTGCCCACTGCTTTATAATGTGACATTAGCCAATGTCTATCAAACACATACCTGAGATCTGTATTTTGAATATTTTGGTAATAATTGCAGACATGGGGATGGGTAATAATTGCAGACATGTTCCTGTGCAACTATTCAACATGCTATTAAAGCAGATCTATAGTCTCAAGGTTTTTTTACCTTAATGCATGCTATGCAATAAACTAAATATCCTTCCGCAACTAGTAACATCCCCAGCTCACCCTAATATTTACCTGAGCTCAATCTTTATCCAGTGATGTGCATAAGAGCAGTGGCTTTCCCGCGTCCCTTTCTCCTCATTGGCTTAGATACAGCAGCAGGAGCCATTGGGGAGGGTGCAGGGGGCTGGGCCGAGCCATGCTCTGTGAGTCTTATGGGCACACAGAGGCAGCTCAAGAGTGAGCACACATGAGTGCCCCCAAAGCAAGCAGCTTACTACAGGGGCACTTGGCAGGGGGGGAGCAGCCAGGGGGGACATGATAAAAGGAGGATTGGGGCTGTTCTTTGCAAAACCATCGCACAGAGCAGGTAAGTATGACATGTTTGTTATTTTAAAAACAACAGTTCAGATCTATTACCACTGGATCTAAATAAACCTTTTATGTAAAGGAGAAGTATGGCCAAAGCTGAGCCAGCCACTTCCACCCCCTCCAAAGCATGGCACTCCAGTAAGTGCTAGACGGGCAGAACAGAGAGCAATGACTGACAGTCGTCACTCTGTGCTCAGAATGGACCTAAGAACTGAGCGATCAGCAGCCTTTGATTGTCCAGTTCATAGTTTAGAGCCTACAGGGAAAATCTGCAGCAATGGATCGATGCTGCTTCCACCTAGGTGAATATAAATGTTTATTTTTTTTAAATCCCACATTTCTGTTTTAAAGTTTAATTAATCAGATTGGGTTGTTGCTGCTGTATTTAGGCTTAATTTGTAAAAGTTAAAAAATCAATTACACATCCAAAATACACAATGTCAGAATATGATGCTGACACTATCATCTGCTGACATTAGTGTCATACTACTATTATATAACACCACATACAGCAAAAAGCCATCTTCCAAACATGTAATTGAAAGGACTGGTGTTTTTCCAATCTCACCCTCAAAGTTGCATTTAACAGTGTGCCCTCTTCCTACTGCACAGCATGTTTAAACATTGTATTATGCTTTGGTACCTGTCCCCCATAGTAGTTAGTAGTGCACAGTCCCACATGTCCTGTTTTTAAAAAACCCTTGTCTGGTTAGGAATGATTTAGAAGATCCACCGCCATAGATGGTCTTAAAGTAGAATTCTGGGATATAACTTACTAATCCTAAAAATACTCCCCACAAAACCTATGCTTACTAACCTGTATAAAATATATGTATATACTTACCTATTTTCATGTCACTCTGGTCTAATTCCATGATCCAGCTCTCCTGTGTTAGCACCACTGCAGGGGACAACTGATGGATCATATCAAGCCTATGGCTGAAGTCACCACTTAGGCACCACAAAACCATTGTCCTCTCCTCTGTAATTGGCACTGGCTGACACAAGAGAGATCATGTGGCCAGACCTGAGAGGCATGAAAATAGGTAAGTATATGCATCACTCAGTATATGCATTGATCTGTATTTTAGCAAAACTTATAAAATGCAGATCAATGCATAGACACATAAAAAACAACTGTTTTCTATGTGTCCTCATCACACTGTAACACTACATTGACCTACAGTATTTTGTGTTGTGTTAAAATGCAACATGTATGCATTTTAACACAACGTAACTTGGGTAAGCATGTGTAAAATGCATGTCAATGCAGTGCAACACAGCGCAGCGCAAGTAAAGACAAAAAAATTTGCCTTGTCATTAATTGTGTCCCTTTACTAGCACGCATACCAACGGCCACCTTTGGGGAACTGGAGAGTAAGGACAAGAGCAGTGTGTGTGCCAAGCGGGTGCTTTCTAGTCAACATGTCAGCATTTATTAATGTTGATGAATTTGTTGCCCATGTTCAGACACACAAAAACCTGTACAACCCCCAGCAAAAGGATTACAAGCATAATCGTAAAAAGGGCTTGGTCTGGAGGCAAATTTCAGCAGAGATATTTCTCAACTGGGAATAAATATGTCTTCACTCCCTCCTTCTCTTACCCACATGTAGGCAGGAGCAGCCTGTAGGAGGCGCTGTAATGCAGCAGCATGGCAGTGGGGAGAGGAAGTAGAGAGAAACTGGGGTTCTCGCTATGACTTCCTCTGTCACATAAGGCAGTGATCTGGCTGGATGATCTGGCCCCATGTGACCCTGGTGGCCATCTAGGGCCAGGCAGAGCCTATTTTAGACTCTGACCCCGTGTTTTGGCTCATTTTATGTGAGTGGCTAGTGTAGGAACAGGTCTCCCATCTATCAGGGACAGTGTTAGCAGCAGGCAAAGGTTCCGATGAAATAGGAAAAGAGCAGGGACTATGTCTACCTTCTCACAAAGCTCCTCATTGGGTTGGGTTGCACCCCACTTCTCATGACAGCTGCTATCTCTTCTCTGAACTGTTGTGAGTGTCCTGGTTGGATAAACCTCCCTGCAGTGTTGTTTGAACTGATTTTACTGTTTCTTCAATACATCATTTCTGGCAAATCTGGACTCTGTGTGTTGTCAACCCCCCACTCTGCATCTACCCTATACACAAATAGGAACAGAAAGTAATGTCACAGGAAACATGCAAAATGCATAGAATTTTACCGCATGCTAAAACATGCGTCAGCACACATCAAAACATGAATCAGAGCAGGTCAACATGAATTAAAATGCACAGAAAATGGAAGGAAATGTACATTTCACTGCATTTTACTGCAGGTCAGTGTGAATTCAGCCTTAAGATTAGTTAGGGTTACCTGGAATACTAGTTTACAATTGTTGGACTTTGCAATTGATTCAAAGTATGCCCCATGAACTGAATCCAGACAAATCTGTCCATCCCTTTATAAGCCTCTGCTTATAGTTAGGAATTTAAACATATATGAAAACAAAGTCTGAATTTTGGTTCAATATTATAACACAGCCTGAAAATATGTGTTCTCATACAGAGAGAAACATGCTGTGAATAAATAGTCTAAAATATTTTTACAATCCCCAAAGAAAATATATGTCCTTACCAGCAAATACAAAATAATTCTGGATTATAGCCATACGACCTAGCAGTGAGTTCCATAGGTTCTCCATCAAACATCTCTGAACATCTTGAAATGTAACGGTGCACACAAAGCAAACTGCCCTGATTAATCCCACTAGTGATACAAGCGAACAGATTTTGTGAAGGTTGTAAATGCAACCAATGTGCCAGGCTATTACCCAAAAACATTCTTTTTTGACTACGCAGTATTTTATGTCCCCTCTATAGTGAATTGCAGTGATGCTGATTTTCGAATACTTCTGTGCACATACTGCTGATTGTCCTATTTACCAACTGCACACATTACTTGCAAGTGCTCTAGCACATTACACTTCCATGCTGTCTGTCTGCAATTACCACAAATGGTTAGGAAAGAAATTTTGATGTGTTTAGAAAATCTGGGAAATCTGGAGATGCATTGTGCTATTTTTAGGACCACACAACACCATTTTAATTGGGACAATTTTACCCTAATAAGAAATAGCGGCTTTAAACAAACCACAGCAGTTTTATTTTGTTCAGCCTCTTTGCAACTTCAGAGGCACATTGATTTTGCTTCCAGAATTACAGGGACAGTATAATATCACCTTCTTTTACAAAAACAAGACCAGCTAATTATAGGCAATCAAGAGCTTTTAAAGGGTAATGGTAAGCTATTGTCTATTCTTCAGTGCATAAAAGGTACTTGCACAAATGGCTTGTATTGAATTGGCAACACAATGAACATGTCTTGGTGCACCCTTCTTTATGTTTACATGAAATCCTGGGGACATATGTCTGGAGATTCTGCAGCATTCCTAAAATATATTCCAAAAAGTCATCAGATGAAAACTGCTGATTTTGACATTTAATATTACTAACAGTTTTGTTCTATAACAGATTAGGAGAGTCTTACTGTAGACCTTTACAACTTTCTACTACAAATGCGCATATAGTGACCTTCTTTAAAAACACAGGAGACTACAGGTATTCTTAAAACCTGGCAGTTTTAAAGATGCTGGTTACCATGTTACACATGTATTGTTGTTTTTTGCCATTAAATAATTTTTTCCCTTCCTCACTCCATAGCTAAGAGATGCTCTGTATTGCTAGTGCCTCTCTCTTTTCAGTGTGTGGTCAGATTAAGTTTTAGAAGTTATGTGATTCTAAAAGCAAAAACGTTTTTCTTTAAAATAATTAACATGTCATACTTACCTGCTCTGTGTAATGGTTTTGCACACAGCAGCCCCGATCCTCTTCTCAAGTCTCCCACCAGCTTTCCTGGCTTCTCCCTCCCGCCAAGTGCCCCCATAACAAGCTGCTTGCTATGGGGGCACTCGTGCGGGCTCACCCCCAAATCTTGCTGCCTGCGTCTATTGACACAGACAACGGGACTCAACCCCACCCCTCATCACTGACTGCAATTGAAAGTAGCAGGAGCCAATGGCTCCTCCTTCTGTGTCTGAGCCAATGAGGAAGGATTGAGCTGAGACAGCCTCTGCTCTCTTACACATTGCTGGTTTGGGATAGGGCTCAGTTAAGAAAAGGGAGGCTGAGGGGAGAGCTGCATTCAGAAGGTTTTTTACCTAAACACAATATTATTGCAGGTATATATATATATATATATATATATATAGCGCCATTAATTTACGCCGCGCTTTTCATGTGTATATATATATATACAGTCATGGCCGAAATTGTTGGCACCCTTGATATTTTTCCTGAAAATCAAGTATTTCACACAAAAAAGGTATTGCATTAACACATGTTTTGCTATACACATGTTTATTCCCTTTGTATGTATTGGAACAAATATAAAACAGAGGCAGAAAAGCAAATATGACATAATGTCACACAAAACCCCAAAAATGGGCTGGACAAAAGTATTGGCACCCTTAACTTAATATTTGGTTGCACACCCTTTGGAAAACATAACTGAAATCAGTCGCTTCCTATAACCATCAATAAGCTTCTGACACCTCTCACCCGGAATTTTGGACCACTCTTCCTTTGCAAACAGCTCCAGGTCTCTCTTATTGGAAGGACACCTTTTCCCAACAGCAATTTTAAGATCTCTCCACAGGTGTTCAATGGGATTTAGATCTGGGCTCATTGCTGGCCACTTCAGAACTCTCCAGCGCTTCTTTGCCATCCATTTCTGAGTGCTTTTTGACGTATGTTTGGGGTCATTGTCCTGCTGGAAGACCCAGGATCTTGGACGCAAACCCAGCTTTCTGACACTGGGCCCTACAGTGCGACCCAAAATCCTTTGGTAATCCTCAGATTTCATGATGCCTTGCACACAGTCAAGGCACCCAGTGCCAGAGGCAGCAAAACAACCCCAAAACATCATTGAACCTCCACCATATTTTACCGTAGGTACTGTGTTTTGTTCTTTGTAGGCCTCATTCCGTTTTCGGTAAACAGTAGAATGATGTGCTTTACCGAAAAGCTCTATCTTGGTCTCATCTGTCCACAAGACGTTTTCCCAGAAGGCTTTTGGCTTACTCAAGTACATTTTGGCAAACTGTAGTCTTGCTTTTTTATGTCTCTGTGTCAGCAGTGGGGTCCTCCTGGGTCTCCTGCCATAGCGTTTCATTTCATTTAAATGTCGACGGATAGTTCGCGCTGACACTGATGCTCCCTGAGCCTGCAGGACAGCTTGAATGTCTTTGGAACATGTTTGGGGCTGCTTATCCACCATCCGGACTATTCTGCGTTGCAATCTTTCATCAATTTTCCTCATCCGTCCACGACCAGGGAGATTAGCTACAGTGCCATGGGTTGCAAACTTCTTGATAATGTTGCGCACTGTGGACAAAGGCAAATCTAGTTCTCTGGAGATGGACTTGTAACCTTGAGATTGTTGATATTTTGCCACAATTTTGGTTCTCAGGTCCTCAGACAGTTCTCGTCTCCTCTTTCTGTTGTCCATGCTTAGTGTGGCACAGACAGACACACAATGCAAAGGTTAAGTGAACGTCTCTCCTTTTTATCTGCTTTCAGGTGTGATTTCTATATTGCCCACACCTGTTACTTGCCCCAGGTGAGTTTACAGGAGCATCACATGCTTGTAACATTCTTATTTATCCGCAGTTGTGAAAGGGTGCCAATACTTTTGTCCAGCCCATTTTTGGAGGTTTGTGTGACATTATGTCGAATTTGCTTTCTTTCCTCCCTTTTTTTGTTTTGTCCCAATACACACAAAGGGAATAAACATGTGTATAGCAAAACATGTGTTAATGCAATACGTTTCGTGAGAAATACATGATTTCCTGGAGAAATATCAAGGGTGCCAACAATTTCGGCCATGACTGTATATATATATATATATGTATTGCACATCAGTCCCTAACCCTCATGGAGTTTACAATCTAAGGTCCCTAACTCACATTCATACATATCCATACTAGGGCCAATTTAGACAGGATCCTGTCTAAATTGTAAAAACTTACCAGCATGTCTTTGGAGTGTGGGAGGAAACCCACGTAGCCACAGAGAGAACATGCAAACTCCAGGCAGGTGGTGTCGTGGTTGGGAGGCGAACCAATGACCCTAGTACTACCAGGTGGAAGTGCTAACCATTTAACCACTGTGCAATGCATTAAGTTAAAAAAACCATCTGCGTTTAGAAAAACTTAAAAAAAAGGGTTCTTTTTAAAGGATTAGGTCAAGTGTTAAGTTTAAGGTACGAGCGGAATTAAATTTAGGTTTTTCAAACAGTTAGGGATAGGTTAGAGGTTTAGGACATTTAGGAAGCCATTTATTTCAATTTGCTCGAGGCACCAACAGCCCCGTGTTGAATACTATCATACCATTTACTGTAACAATGTTGCAATCCTCTGAAATTATGAAATATGGCTCACATATTAGTAAAACACAAGAAGTTTTGGTATAAAAACAAATAAATGCATAAAGAAAGAAAGAAAGCTGGCCATACATGGTTTGTTTTTTTATTTTTCTTTCAGCCAGAATGCTCAATGAAAAAAACGGAATCAATTCATCCATCCACACAATGGAGGTGGATGAGGGAATCTTCCCCACTGCACTATTGTATTCTGACAGCAGGGAGACTCCCCTGCTGTCAGATACACAGGTCAATGCTGCAGCCACTGGTTGAGTGTCTTTTATCCAATAGGGCAATTGAACAGAGGTCTTTGGTAGATCGACTTCTGTTCAACTGCAGTGGCCACACATGGATTGAAATGAGGCCATTCCCTGCTAAACTATCTAAATTTATATCCATCTATGTCCAGCTTTAGAGAAAGGAGGAAAGATAGATGCCAACTGTTCTGGATTTGTCTCAGCAGTCCTGCACCTTTGGATATCAGTTCACAGTATAATGCTGTGTCCTGGTCAATGCACAGTAACTCAATAAGGAATATGTGCATCCTGCATTACGGTGCCCCCACTCTGGATGAAGGAGCACAGGGGGAGCCTTTGAACAGTAGCATTGTCAGTCTGGTGGGAGGAGAGTGTTAGATGAACTAGCTGATTTAGTTACACTAACAAATTGAAGCCAAACTCCAGCTAATACTTTAAAAGCAGTTAAAGCAAACTGTTTTATCTTCCTTTTGAGGTCGTGTCCTCGTGTTCTTGATCTTGTCTTCATTTTTGGAAGTGCTGCCCTCCTGAACCTTATGCACCTCCTTAACCCTTTGAGGACCATAAGATTTTGGAACGCCAAAAGAATCAATTTTTTTGTTTTTAAAGTTCGTGCACTTCAGTTGCTGTAACTAAGTCATTTCATGAAATAATTGGCAAAAAGCTAGATCCATTTGTTGTTTGTTGATCAGAACTAATATTTTGACTCAAACCAAAAAAAAAAAAGAGTTTTAAGTTCTTAATCAGATGATACACGCAATTAAAAACATGGAACAAATACGACCCTTGGTCCTCAAAGGGTTAATGTATTTAAAGGTTTCAGTCATGTCTTACCATTCCTTTCTTTCTTCCAGACTGCACATATTAAATCCCCGAAGTCTCTCCTAATATGTTTATCCCTCAGATCTTTCACCATTTTTGTTGACTGTCCCTGGACTCATTCTATCTTACTGCAGCAGCGAGGATTCCTGCATTCACATCACTTGTATGAATGCAGTAATCTTTGGGGGGGTGGGGGGTTCCATTCAGCCTGCTAGTTTAAGAAAAAAAAACCTCACAGTGCACACCCAACTTTAGACAGTTGTCACTGAAACACCTTTTCCTATTCCCAAGATTTCCCTTTCTCTGTTTCTGTTCTGGTGAAAAGTTGAAGCGTGTAGAAGTGTGATGGCACTATATTGGGAATTCATCAAAACATAATTAAAACAAAAAATGAACGAGTGAGTTTTATGATCATTTGTAGAGATGAGCGAATCGAAGTAGGCGAAGTGGAATTCGTTTCGAATATTAGGAAAATTTCGATTCGCGTCGAATCCGAAAATAAGCAGACTTCGGATGCGCGAATCGAAATTTTTCCTAAAATGGCGGCGACATGTGCGGCGACGGAGCGGGGATGTCTGGGAAGGCGCGCAGACAAGGCGCGCTGACCCATAATGCATTCATTCATGACATGTGATCGCATTAGCCAATCAGCAGCCAGCCAGCCAGCACAGTGTAATGGTCGAGCTATAAATAGCGGCCATTTTAGAATTCTCCATTTGCCTCCAGTCATTCAACAGAGGCAGACCTGGCTGTATGCAGGGAGAGAGTTAGGGACACAGAAACGTTACTTAGGGACACAGAAACGTTACTTAGGGACAGAGAAACGTTAGTTAGGGCCACAGAATCGTTACTTAGGGCCACAGAAACGTTTACTTAGGGCCACAGAATCGTTAGTTAGGGCCACAGAAACGTTACTTAGGGACACAGAATTGTTACTCAGGGACAGACAGAATTGTTACTGAGGGATACAGAATTGTTACTGAGGACCACAGAATCGTTACTTAGGGCCACAGAAACGTTACTTAGGGCAACAGAATTGTTACTTAGGGACAGACACAGAATTGTTACTGAGGGACACAGATTTGTTACTGAGGGCCACAGAATCGTTACTTAGGGCCACAGAATTGTTACTTAGGGACAGACACAGAATTGTTACTGAGGGACACAGATTTGTTACTGAGGGCCACAGAATCGTTACTTAGGGCCACAGAAACATTACTTAGGGCCACAGAATTGTTACTTAGGGACAGACACAGAATTGTTACTGAGGGCCACAGAATCGTTACTTAGGGCCACAGAATTGTTACTTAGGGACAGACACAGAATTGTTAGTGAGGGCCACAGATTTGTTACTGAGGGCCACAGAATCGTTACTTAGGGCCACAGAAACGTTACTTAGGGCCACAGAATTGTTACTTAGGGACAGACACAGAATTGTTATTGAGGGACACAGAATTGTTACTGAGGGCCACAGAACCGTTACTTAGGGCCACAGAAACGTTACTTAGGGCCACAGAATTGTTACTTAGGGACAGACACAGAATTGTTACTGAGGGACACAGATTTGTTACTGAGGGCCACAGAATCGTTACTTAGGACCACAGAATTGTTACTTAGGGACAGACACAGAATTGTTATTGAGGGACACAGAATTGTTACTGAGGGCCACAGAAACGTTACTTAGGGCCACAGAAACGTTACTTAGGGTCACAGAATTGTTACTTAGGGACAGACACAGAATTGTTATTGAGGGACACAGAATTGTTACTAAGGGCCACATAAACGTTACTTAGGGCCACAGAAACGTTACTTAGGGACACAGAATTGTTACTCAGGGACAGACAGAATTGTTACTGAGGGATACAGAATTGTTACTGAGGGCCACAGAATCGTTACTTAGGGCCACAGAAACGTTACTTAGGGCCAAAGAATTGTTACTTAGGGACAGACACAGAATTGTTACTGAGGGACACAGATTTGTTACTGAGGGCCACAGAATCGTTACTTAGGGCCACAGAAACGTTACTTAGGGCCACAGAATTGTTACTTAGGGACAGACACAGAATTGTTATTGAGGGACACAGAATTGTTACTGAGGGCCACAGAAACGTTACTTAGGGCCACAGAAACGTTACTTAGGGCCACAGAATTGTTACTTAGGGACAGACACAGAATTGTTATTGAGGGACACAGAATTGTTACTAAGGGCCACAGAAACGTTACTTAGGGCCACAGAAATGTTACTTAGGGCCACAGAAACGTTACTTAGGGCCACAGAAACGTTACTTAGGGACACAGAATTGTTACTCAGGGACAGACAGAATTGTTACTGAGGGATACAGAATTGTTACTGAGGGCCACAGAATCGTTACTTAGGGCCACAGAAACGTTACTTAGGGCCACAGAATTGTTACTTAGGGACAGACACAGAATTGTTACTGAGGGACACAGATTTGTTACTGAGGGCCACAGAATCGTTACTTAGGGCCACAGAAACGTTACTTAGGGCCACAGAATTATTACTTAGGGACAGACAGAATTGTTACTGAGGGCCACAGAACCGTTACTTAGGGCCACAGAAACGTTACTTAGGGCCACAGAATTGTTACTTAGGGACAGACACAGAATTGTTATTGAGGGACACAGAATTGTAACTGAGGGCCACAGAACCGTTACTTAGGGCCACAGAAACGTTACTTAGGGCCACAGAATCGTTACTTAGGGCCACAGAATCGTTACTTAGGGCCACAGAAACGTTACTTAGGGACACAGAATTGTTACTCAGGGACAGACAGAATTGTTACTGAGGGATACAGAATTGTTACTGAGGGCCACAGAATCGTTACTTAGGGCCACAGAAACGTTACTTAGGGCCACAGAATTGTTACTTAGGGACAGACAGAATTGTTACTGAGGGACACAGATTTGTTACTGAGGGCCACAGAATTGTTACTTAGGGCCACAGAAATGTTACTTAGGGACAGACACAGAATTGTTACTGAGGGACACAGATTTGTTACTGAGGGCCACAGAATCGTTACTTAGGGCCACAGAATTGTTACTTAGGGACACAGAATTGTTATTGAGGGACACAGAATTGTTACTGAGGGCCACAGAACCGTTACTTAGGGCCACAGAAACGTTACTTAGGGCCACAGAATTGTTACTTAGGGACAGACACAGAATTGTTAATGAGGGACACAGATTTGTTACTGAGGGCCACAGAATCGTTACTTAGGGCCACAGAATTGTTACTTAGGGCCACAGAATTGTTACTTAGGGACAGACACAGAATTGTTATTGAGGGACACAGAATTGTTACTGAGGGCCACAGAACCGTTACTTAGGGCCACAGAAACGTTACTTAGGGCCACAGAATTGTTACTTAGGGACAGACACAGAATTGTTACTGAGGGACACAGATTTGTTACTGAGGGCCACAGAATCGTTACTTAGGGCCACAGAATTGTTACTTAGGGACAGACAAAGAATTGTTACTGAGGGACACAGATTTGTTACTTAGGGCCACAGAAACATTACTTAGGGCCACAGAATTGTTACTTAGGGACAGACACAGAATTGTTACTGAGGGACACAGATTTGTTACTGAGGGCCACAGAATCGTTACTTAGGGCCACAGAAACGTTACTTAGGGCCACAGAATTGTTACTTAGGGACAGACACAGAATTGTTATTGAGGGACACAGAATTGTTACTGAGGGCCACAGAAACGTTACTTAGGGCCACAGAAACATTACTTAGGGCCACAGAATTGTTACTTAGGGACAGACACAGAATTGTTATTGAGGGACACAGAATTGTTACTAAGGGCCACAGAAACGTTACTTAGGGCCACAGAAATGTTACTTAGGGCCACAGAATCGTTACTTAGGGCCACAGAAACGTTACTTAGGGCCACAGAAATGTTACTTAGGGACACAGAATTGTTACTCAGGGACAGACAGAATTCTTACTGAGGGATACAGAATTGTTACTGAGGGCCACAGAATCGTTACTTAGGGCCACAGAAACGTTACTTAGGGCCACAGAATTGTTACTTAGGGACAGACACAGAATTGTTACTGAGGGACACAGATTTGTTACTGAGGGCCACAGAATCGTTACTTAGGGCCACAGAAACGTTATTTAGGGCCACAGAATTGTTACTTAGGGACAGACACAGAATTGTTATTGAGGGACACAGAATTGTAACTGAGGGCCACAGAACCGTTACTTAGGGCCACAGAAACGTTACTTAGGGCCACAGAATCATTACTTAGGGCCACAGAATCATTACTTAGGGCCACAGAAACGTTACTTAGGGACACAGAATTGTTACTCAGGGACAGACAGAATTGTTACTGAGGGATACAGAATTGTTACTGAGGGCCACAGAAACGTTACTTAGGGCCACAGAAACGTTACTTAGGGCCACAGAATTGTTACTTAGGGACAGACAGAATTGTTACTGAGGGACACAGATTTGTTACTGAGGGCCACAGAAACGTTACTTAGGGCCACAGAATTGTTACTTAGGGACAGACAGAATTGTTACTGAGGGACACAGATTTGTTACTGAGGGCCACAGAATCGTTACTTAGGGCCACAGAATTGTTACTTAGGGACAGACACAGAATTGTTATTGAGGGACACAGAATTGTTACTGAGGGCCACAGAACCGTTACTTAGGGCCACAGAAACGTTACTTAGGGCCACAGAATTGTTACTTAGGGACAGACACAGAATTGTTACTGAGGGACACAGATTTGTTACTGAGGGCCACAGAATCGTTACTTAGGGCCACAGAATTGTTACTTAGGGACAGACACAGAATTGTTAGTGAGGGACACAGATTTGTTACTGAGGGCCACAGAATCGTTACTTAGGGCCACAGAAACGTTACTTAGGGCCACAGAATTGTTACTTAGGGACAGACACAGAATTGTTATTGAGGGACACAGAATTGTTACTGAGGGCCACAGAACCGTTACTTAGGGCCACAGAAACGTTACTTAGGGCCACAGAATTGTTACTTAGGGACAGACACAGAATTGTTACTGAGGGACACAGATTTGTTACTGAGGGCCACAGAATCGTTACTTAGGACCACAGAATTGTTACTTAGGGACAGACACAGAATTGTTATTGAGGGACACAGAATTGTTACTGAGGGCCACAGAAACGTTACTTAGGGCCACAGAAACGTTACTTAGGGTCACAGAATTGTTACTTAGGGACAGACACAGAATTGTTATTGAGGGACACAGAATTGTTACTAAGGGCCACATAAACGTTACTTAGGGCCACAGAAACGTTACTTAGGGACACAGAATTGTTACTCAGGGACAGACAGAATTGTTACTGAGGGATACAGAATTGTTACTGAGGGCCACAGAATCGTTACTTAGGGCCACAGAAACGTTACTTAGGGCCAAAGAATTGTTACTTAGGGACAGACACAGAATTGTTACTGAGGGACACAGATTTGTTACTGAGGGCCACAGAATCGTTACTTAGGGCCACAGAAACGTTACTTAGGGCCACAGAATTGTTACTTAGGGACAGACACAGAATTGTTATTGAGGGACACAGAATTGTTACTGAGGGCCACAGAAACGTTACTTAGGGCCACAGAAACGTTACTTAGGGCCACAGAATTGTTACTTAGGGACAGACACAGAATTGTTATTGAGGGACACAGAATTGTTACTAAGGGCCACAGAAACGTTACTTAGGGCCACAGAAATGTTACTTAGGGCCACAGAAACGTTACTTAGGGCCACAGAAACGTTACTTAGGGACACAGAATTGTTACTCAGGGACAGACAGAATTGTTACTGAGGGATACAGAATTGTTACTGAGGGCCACAGAATCGTTACTTAGGGCCACAGAAACGTTACTTAGGGCCACAGAATTGTTACTTAGGGACAGACACAGAATTGTTACTGAGGGACACAGATTTGTTACTGAGGGCCACAGAATCGTTACTTAGGGCCACAGAAACGTTACTTAGGGCCACAGAATTATTACTTAGGGACAGACAGAATTGTTACTGAGGGCCACAGAACCGTTACTTAGGGCCACAGAAACGTTACTTAGGGCCACAGAATTGTTACTTAGGGACAGACACAGAATTGTTATTGAGGGACACAGAATTGTTACTGAGGGCCACAGAACCGTTACTTAGGGCCACAGAAACGTTACTTAGGGCCACAGAATTGTTACTTAGGGACAGACACAGAATTGTTACTGAGGGACACAGATTTGTTACTGAGGGCCACAGAATCGTTACTTAGGGCCACAGAATTGTTACTTAGGGACAGACAAAGAATTGTTACTGAGGGACACAGATTTGTTACTTAGGGCCACAGAAACATTACTTAGGGCCACAGAATTGTTACTTAGGGACAGACACAGAATTGTTACTGAGGGACACAGATTTGTTACTGAGGGCCACAGAATCGTTACTTAGGGCCACAGAAACGTTACTTAGGGCCACAGAATTGTTACTTAGGGACAGACACAGAATTGTTATTGAGGGACACAGAATTGTTACTGAGGGCCACAGAAACGTTACTTAGGGCCACAGAAACATTACTTAGGGCCACAGAATTGTTACTTAGGGACAGACACAGAATTGTTATTGAGGGACACAGAATTGTTACTAAGGGCCACAGAAACGTTACTTAGGGCCACAGAAATGTTACTTAGGGCCACAGAATCGTTACTTAGGGCCACAGAAACGTTACTTAGGGCCACAGAAATGTTACTTAGGGACACAGAATTGTTACTCAGGGACAGACAGAATTCTTACTGAGGGATACAGAATTGTTACTGAGGGCCACAGAATCGTTACTTAGGGCCACAGAAACGTTACTTAGGGCCACAGAATTGTTACTTAGGGACAGACACAGAATTGTTACTGAGGGACACAGATTTGTTACTGAGGGCCACAGAATCGTTACTTAGGGCCACAGAAACGTTATTTAGGGCCACAGAATTGTTACTTAGGGACAGACACAGAATTGTTATTGAGGGACACAGAATTGTAACTGAGGGCCACAGAACCGTTACTTAGGGCCACAGAAACGTTACTTAGGGCCACAGAATCATTACTTAGGGCCACAGAATCATTACTTAGGGCCACAGAAACGTTACTTAGGGACACAGAATTGTTACTCAGGGACAGACAGAATTGTTACTGAGGGATACAGAATTGTTACTGAGGGCCACAGAAACGTTACTTAGGGCCACAGAAACGTTACTTAGGGCCACAGAATTGTTACTTAGGGACAGACAGAATTGTTACTGAGGGACACAGATTTGTTACTGAGGGCCACAGAAACGTTACTTAGGGCCACAGAATTGTTACTTAGGGACAGACAGAATTGTTACTGAGGGACACAGATTTGTTACTGAGGGCCACAGAATCGTTACTTAGGGCCACAGAATTGTTACTTAGGGACAGACACAGAATTGTTATTGAGGGACACAGAATTGTTACTGAGGGCCACAGAACCGTTACTTAGGGCCACAGAAACGTTACTTAGGGCCACAGAATTGTTACTTAGGGACAGACACAGAATTGTTACTGAGGGACACAGATTTGTTACTGAGGGCCACAGAATCGTTACTTAGGGCCACAGAATTGTTACTTAGGGACAGACACAGAATTGTTAGTGAGGGACACAGATTTGTTACTGAGGGCCACAGAATCGTTACTTAGGGCCACAGAAACGTTACTTAGGGCCACAGAATTGTTACTTAGGGACAGACACAGAATTGTTATTGAGGGACACAGAATTGTTACTGAGGGCCACAGAACCGTTACTTAGGGCCACAGAAACGTTACTTAGGGCCACAGAATTGTTACTTAGGGACAGACACAGAATTGTTACTGAGGGACACAGATTTGTTACTGAGGGCCACAGAATCGTTACTTAGGGCCACAGAATTGTTACTTAGGGACAGACACAGAATTGTTACTGAGGGACACAGATTTGTTACTGAGGGCCACAGAAACGTTACTTAGGGCCACAGAAACGTTACTTAGGGCCACAGAATCGTTACTTAGGGCCACAGAAACGTTACTTAGGGCCACAGAAACGTTACTTAGGGACACAGAATTGTTACTCAGGGACAGACAGAATTGTTACTGAGGGATACAGAATTGTTACTGAGGGCCACAGAATCGTTACTTAGGGCCACAGAAACGTTACTTAGGGCCACAGAATTGTTACTTAGGGACAGACACAGAATTGTTACTGAGGGACACAGATTTGTTACTGAGGGCCACAGAATCGTTACTTAGGGCCACAGAAACGTTACTTAGGGCCACAGAATTATTACTTAGGGACAGACACAGAATTGTTATTGAGGGACACAGAATTGTAACTGAGGGCCACAGAACCATTACTTAGGGCCACAGAAACGTTACTTAGGGCCACAGAATCGTTACTTAGGGCCACAGAAACGTTACTTAGGGACACAGAATTGTTACTCAGGGACAGACAGAATTGTTACTGAGGGATACAGAATTGTTACTGAGGGCCACAGAATCGTTACTTAGGGCCACAGAAACGTTACTTAGGGCCACAGAATTGTTACTTAGGGACAGACAGAATTGTTACTGAGGGACACAGATTTGTTACTGAGGGCCACAGAATCGTTACTTAGGGCCACAGAATTGTTACTTAGGGACAGACACAGAATTGTTACTGAGGGACACAGATTTGTTACTGAGGGCCACAGAATCGTTACTTAGGGCCACAGAATTGTTACTTAGGGACACAGAATTGTTATTGAGGGACACAGAATTGTTACTGAGGGCCACAGAACCGTTACTTAGGGCCACAGAAACGTTACTTAGGGCCACAGAATTGTTACTTAGGGACAGACACAGAATTGTTAGTGAGGGACACAGATTTGTTACTGAGGGCCACAGAATCGTTACTTAGGGCCACAGAATTGTTACTTAGGGCCACAGAATTGTTACTTAGGGACAGACACAGAATTGTTATTGAGGGACACAGAATTGTTACTGAGGGCCACAGAACCGTTACTTAGGGCCACAGAAACGTTACTTAGGGCCACAGAATTGTTACTTAGGGACAGACACAGAATTGTTACTGAGGGACACAGATTTGTTACTGAGGGCCACAGAATCGTTACTTAGGGCCACAGAATTGTTACTTAGGGACAGACAAAGAATTGTTACTGAGGGACACAGATTTGTTACTTAGGGCCACAGAAACGTTACTTAGGGCCACAGAATTGTTACTTAGGGACAGACACAGAATTGTTACTGAGGGACACAGATTTGTTACTGAGGGCCACAGAATCGTTACTTAGGGCCACAGAAACGTTACTTAGGGCCACAGAATTGTTACTTAGGGACAGACACAGAATTGTTATTGAGGGACACAGAATTGTTACTGAGGGCCACAGAAACGTTACTTAGAGCCACAGAAACGTTACTTAGGGCCACAGAATTGTTACTTAGGGACAGACACAGAATTGTTATTGAGGGACACAGAATTGTTACTAAGGGCCACAGAAACGTTACTTAGGGCCACAGAAATGTTACTTAGGGCCACAGAATCGTTACTTAGGGCCACAGAAACGTTACTTAGGGCCACAGAAATGTTACTTAGGGACACAGAATTGTTACTCAGGGACAGACAGAATTCTTACTGAGGGATACAGAATTGTTACTGAGGGCCACAGAATCGTTACTTAGGGCCACAGAAACGTTACTTAGGGCCACAGAATTGTTACTTAGGGACAGACACAGAATTGTTACTGAGGGACACAGATTTGTTACTGAGGGCCACAGAATCGTTACTTAGGGCCACAGAAACGTTATTTAGGGCCACAGAATTGTTACTTAGGGACAGACACAGAATTGTTATTGAGGGACACAGAATTGTAACTGAGGGCCACAGAACCGTTACTTAGGGCCACAGAAACGTTACTTAGGGCCACAGAATCATTACTTAGGGCCACAGAATCATTACTTAGGGCCACAGAAACGTTACTTAGGGACACAGAATTGTTACTCAGGGACAGACAGAATTGTTACTGAGGGATACAGAATTGTTACTGAGGGCCACAGAATCGTTACTTAGGGACACAGAAACGTTACTTAGGGCCACAGAATTGTTACTTAGGGACAGACAGAATTGTTACTGAGGGACACAGATTTGTTACTGAGGGCCACAGAATCGTTACTTAGGGCCACAGAATTATTACTTAGGGACAGACACAGAATTGTTACTGAGGGACACAGATTTGTTACTGAGGGCCACAGAATCGTTACTTAGGGCCACAGAATTGTTACTTAGGGACAGACACAGAATTGTTATTGAGGGACACAGAATTGTTACTGAGGGCCACAGAACCGTTACTTAGGGCCACAGAAACGTTACTTAGGGCCACAGAATTGTTACTTAGGGACAGACACAGAATTGTTACTGAGGGACACAGATTTGTTACTGAGGGCCACAGAATCGTTACTTAGGGCCACAGAATTGTTACTTAGGGACAGACACAGAATTGTTAGTGAGGGACACAGATTTGTTACTGAGGGCCACAGAATCGTTACTTAGGGCCACAGAAACGTTACTTAGGGCCACAGAATTGTTACTTAGGGACAGACACAGAATTGTTATTGAGGGACACAGAATTGTTACTGAGGGCCACAGAACCGTTACTTAGGGCCACAGAAACGTTACTTAGGGCCACAGAATTGTTACTTAGGGACAGACACAGAATTGTTACTGAGGGACACAGATTTGTTACTGAGGGCCACAGAATCGTTACTTAGGGCCACAGAATTGTTACTTAGGGACAGACACAGAATTGTTACTGAGGGACACAGATTTGTTACTGAGGGCCACAGAAACGTTACTTAGGGCCACAGAAACGTTACTTAGGGCCACAGAATCGTTACTTAGGGCCACAGAAACATTACTTAGGACCACAGAAACTTTACTTCGGGCCACAGAATTGTTACTTAGGGACACAGAATTGTTACTCAGGGACAGACACAGAATTGTTACTGAGGGATACAGAATTGTTACTGAGGGCCACAGAAACGTTACTTAGGGCCACAGAAACGTTACTTAGGGCCACAGAAACGTTACTTAGGGCCACAGAATTGTTACTTAGGGACAGACACAGAATTGTTACTGAGGGACACAGAATTGTTACTGAGGGCCACAGAACCGTTACTTAGGGCCACAGAAACGTTACTTAGAACACAGAATTGTTACTCAGGGACAGACACATAATTGTTACTGAGGGACACAGAATTGTTACTGAGGGCCACAGAACTGTTACTGAGGGCCACAGAACTGTTACTTAGGGCCACAGAAACGTTACTTAGGGCCACAGAAACGTTACTTAGGGCTACAGAAACGTTACTTAGGGCCACAGAATCGTTACTTAGGGCCACAGAAACGTTACTTAGGGACACAGAAACGTTACTTAGGGACACAGAAACGTTACTTAGGGACACAGAAACGTTACTTAGGGACACAGAATTGTTACTCAGGGACAGACACAGAATTGTTACTGAGGGACACAGATTTGTTACTGAGGGCCACAGAACCGTTACTTAGGGCCACAGAAACGTTTCTTAGGGCCACAGAATTGTTACTCAGGGACAGACACAGAATTGTTACTCAGGGACACAGAATTGTTACTGAGGGACACAGAATTGTTACTCAGGGACACAGAATTGTTACTCAGAGACACAGAATTGTTACTGAGGGACACAGAATTGTTACTGAGGGACACAGAATTGTTACTCAGGGACACAGAATTGTTACTCAGGGACAGACACAGAATTGTTACTCAGGGACAGACACAGAATTGTTACTGAGGGACACAGAATTGTTACTGAGGGACACAGATTTGTTACTGAGGGACACAGAACTGTTACTTAGGGCCACAGAATTGTTACTCAGGGACACAGAATCGTTTAATTAAAGAGTATGTCAGACAACATGCAGAGGAGTGGCAGAGGAGGCAATGTTTTAGGAGCGAGCAGACGTGGCAGCAGAGGAAGGGGTCGAGGCAGCACTATTCGCAGCCAGAGGCCAGTGCTCCCGGTGTCATCCAGCGGTCGTGTCTCCACCGACAACCCTGCCATCATTGATTGGTTGGCTCGGTCGTCTTCCTCTTCCCAGGTCACCTCTGACACCTACAGCCAACGGTCGGTGGGTACGTCAGACACAACCGTTAGTTGGCATGGCCCGGGACCAAGCCCACTGAAATCACGTGTCCTCTACCTGCCCCTGTCCTTTGGTGTTCCCTCACCAAGCGAAGTATCGCATGCTGTGGGCTCAGCCCCACTGTACAGTGAGGAAGAGCAAACAGAGGGCGGTCAGGAACGGGGGGAGACATCCGCCTCTTCAGCAGCCAGGCGAAGAAGTAGTGGCGAGGAGAGTGGCTCGGTAGCCGGTCTAGAGACAGGTCTGTCTCCTGACCCACACGCAGCCGAGGGGGCTAGTAGTGAGGCGGAGACCCTAATTGATGATGATGAGGCTGATCGCACTTGGCAGCCTCGTCGTCATCAGGCTATTGCTTCCGCATCATCAGGAGAAGAGGGTGGCAGCTTGGCAGCGAGCAAAACAGTCGGTGGGTTGCCCAGGAGGCAGCAGGGTTGCAGCAGTGTCAGTGGAGGCAAACGGCCACGGAGTACAGTACCAGCTCCACTGCAGCCTACCACCACGGCCAGTAGTGGTGCCGGTGTGCACGGAGGAAGCAGCAGTCAGCCAGTGAGGAGTATCGGGGGCAAAGTTTCCTACTCGGCGGTGTGGCAATTTTTTGTCAAGCCGCCCAAGGAAGTAAACGTAGCCGTATGTCGACTATGTGGCCAGAAAGTCAAGCGTGGCCAGGGGGCCCATGTTGGGACTACAGCGTTGCGGCAGCATATGCAGCGTCGCCATTTGGTGGCCTGGGAAAACCGTGATAAAGATACGGCGGTTCTGCCCGCCCCAGCCCCCGCTCCATCACCCGCTCCGTTACTTGCTCCGTCACCCGACGTCAATCGCCCTCTATCAGCCAGTCAAGGCTCCAACACCTCTGCTGAGGGGAGTTGTCGCTCGTTGCCATCTTCCGCTCGTTCAGATGCTCCTTCTCCTGCTACTCCTGTTCACGGATTCCGTCAGCAGTCTTTCTTGGAATCCGTTTCCAAGAGACAACAGTTTGCGAGCACGCACCCGACGGTGCAAAAGCTGAACATCCTCCTGTCCAAGTTGCTGGTGCTGCAGTCCCTCCCTTTCCAAGTGGTGGACTCAGCACCTTTCCGAGAAATGATGGCTTGTGCCGCGCCGCGGTGGAGAGTGCCAAGCCGTCATTTCTTCGCCAAAAAGGCAGTGCCAGCCCTGCATTCACATGTAGAAGAGATGGTGGGCCAGTCTTTAAGCATGTCGGTCTCTGCCAAAGTGCACGACAGCGCCGACGTGTGGAGCTGAACTACGGTCAGGGACAGTACATGTCATTTACGGCCCACTGGGTGAACGTGGTGCCGTCACAGCCGCACCAGCAACTTGGACAGGTCACGCCGCTTTTGCCTCCACGTTTGCACGTCCTTGGTCCACAAAACATGTCCGCCTCTACCACCTCTTCTTCCTTCGTGTCCTCAGCCGCCACCCCCGTACCAAGTCCCATTACCCGACCGGCATATCACATGTGCAGGGCGCAACGGTGTCACGCTGTGCTGCACCTGGTATGCCTTGGCGAACGTAGTCACACAGGGGAGGAACTTCTGAGTGTAATGAACAGAGAAATCGACAGATGGCTGTCTCCGCGCAAACTGAAAATCGGAACCAGGTTGACCGACAACGGAAAGAACATGGTGTCTGCTCTGCGTCAAGGAAGGTTGTGCCATGCGCCATGCATGGCTCACGTGTTCAATCTGGTTGTCAAGCGGTTCCTAAAATCCACCATCCCACTGCAAGACATCCTTAAAATGTCACGTAAACTTTGCATGCATTTCAGCCATTCCTACACCGCAAAGCACACCCTCCTTGAGCTGCAGCGGCAGAACGGAATTCCACAGCATCGCCTGATCTGCGACGTTGCAACAAGGTGGAATTCAACCCTACACATGTTAGACCGCCTTTACGAACAGCGAAAGGCCATCACAGATTTCCTGATGTTACAAGCGGATAAAGGTACTCCCCTGTGTAACTTCGATGTCAGCCATTGGCAGCTCATGCGTGACACCTGCCGCTTGCTCAGGCCCTTTGAGGAGGCCACGCTATTCGTGAGTCGCCAGGACTATGGGATGAACGACGTCATTCCTCTGTTGCACGTCCTTGAACAAATGCTGTTAACAATGGCTGGTCAGGGTGCGGTAGACGTGGCGCACAGATCTCAACGCCACATGACCCCTGTGGGGGCAGGACAGGAAGAAGAGGAGGAGGTAGAGGAGGACATTTGTGCTCAGGAATTATTGAGTGAAATGGGTGGTTTTTCCACTCAGCGGACAGGAGTGGAGGAGCAGGAGCATCTGGTAGAGGAGGAGGAGACAGAGGACCCAGACGCACCGTGGCAGTATGCTGTGGAGATGGAGGCAGGGAGTCCCTCGCATTCCTTGGCACAAATGGCCCATAGCATGCTCGCTTGCTTGCGTACCGACAGCCGAATAATAACCATCAGACAGAGGGATGACTTTTGGCTGTCCACCTTGTTGGACCCTCGCTACCGTTCAAAAATGGTGGCCTTTTTCACACCTGCTGAGAGGGAGGCCAAAATAACGTACTATAAAAACCACCTATGTAGTCAGTTGGTCTCTGCCTTTGTGCGCCAACGTCCATCCTCAGACACTGTGGGCCCTGTGCGCTCGCGTTCCGCTGCCATGGCAGCAGGGGAGGGGTGGGGTGGTAGGAGCAGTGGTAGCTCCACCAACAGCGGCTGCCTCAGTCTGCAGTCGATGATGAGTAGCTTTCTTCACCAGCGCAGTGAGGAAACTACTAACCAGCCGCAGCAGCAGCAGCATCAGGTGGACCTGGAGCAGGACCTCAAACAACAGGCTTGGGCCTACTTGGACAGCACCCTGCCAACCGAGGTAGACAATCCCCTTGACTACTGGGCAACGAAACTTGACCTTTGGCCCCAACTAGCTGAATTTGCCCTTGAAAGGCTGTCATGCCCGGCCAGTAGCGTGGCATCGGAGCGCGTGTTTAGTGCGGCAGGAGGTATTGTAACTCCGCGGAGGACACGACTGTCCACCCAAAGTGTGGAGAGACTCACGTTTGTGAAAATGAATCAGGCGTGGATTAGTCTGGATTTCAAACCACCAGTTCCTGACACAACTGATTAAATCCGCCATGAATCATGCCCCTGCCATGTGCCACTTTCAGGTCTACTCACACTGCTGTGTGTTCCATTTTTTGTCATAGGGTGCTGGCAGATTACGGGCCTCCCATAGCTGCTGCCAGGCCCCTAATCTGCCATGGGCCCCTATACCGCCTCCTCATGCTGTTGCCAAGTCCAGAGTCTCTCATGGGTCCCTGTACGGCCTCCCATTGCTGCTGTCTCCATCGCCACACTGTGCCATGTGCCACTTTCAGGTCTCCTCACACTATGGTGTGTTAAATTTTTTGACATAGGGTGCTGGCAGATTACGGGCCTCCCATAGCTGCTGCCAGGCCCCTAATCTGCCATGGGCCCCTGTACCGCCTCCTCATGCTGCTGCCAGGTCCAGAGTCTCTCATGGGTCCCTGTACGGCCTCCCATTGCTGCTGTCTCCATCGCCACACTCTGCCATGTGCCACTTTCAGGTCTCCTCACACACTGCTGGTGTGTTCAATTTTTTGACATAGGGTGCTGGCAGATTACGGGCCTCCCATAGCTGCTGCCAGGCCCCTAATCTGCCATGGGCCCCTATACCGCCTCCTCATGCTGCTGCCAAGTCCAGAGTCTGTCATGGGTCCCTGTACGGCCTCCCATTGCTGCTGTCTCCATCGCCACACTCTGCCATGTGCCACTTTCAGGTCTCCTCACACTGCTGGTGTGTTCAATTTTTTGACATAGGGTGCTGGCAGATTACGGGCCTCCCATAGCTGCTGCCAGGCCCCTAATCTGCCATGGGCCCCTATACCGCCTCCTCATGCTGCTGCCAGGTCCAGAGTCTGTCATGGGTCCCTGTACGGCCTCCCATTGCTGCTGTCTCCATCGCCACACTCTGCCATGTGCCACTTTCAGGTCTCCTCACACTATGGTGTGTTCAATTTTTTGACATAGGGTGCTGGCAGATTACGGGCCTCCCATAGCTGCTGCCAGGCCCCTAATCTGCCATGGGCCCCTATACCGCCTCCTCATGCTGCTGCCAGGTCCAGAGTCTCTCATGGGTCCCTGTACGGCCTCCCATTGCTGCTGTCTCCATCGCCACACTCTGCCATGTGCCACTTTCAGGTCTCCTCACACTGCTGGTGTGTTGAATTTTTTGACATAGGGTGCTGGCAGATTACGGGCCTCCCATTGCTGCTGCCAGGCACGTAATCTGCCATGGGCCCCCGTACCGACTCCTCATGCTGTGACGTTGCAACAAGGTGGAATTCAACCCTACATATGTTAGACCGCCTTTACGAACAGCAAAAGGCCATCACAGATTTCCTGATGTTAAAAGCGGATAAAGGTACTCCCCTGTGTAACTTAGATGTCAGCCATTGGCAGCTCATGCGTGACACCTGCGCTTGCTCAGGCCCTTTGAGGAGGCCACGCTATTCGTGAGTCGGCAGGACTATGGGATGAACGACGTCATTCCTCTGTTGCACGTCCTGGAACAAATGCTGTTAACAATGGCTGGTCAGGGTGCGGTAGACGTGGCGCACAGATCTCAACGCCACATGACCCCTGTGGGGGCAGGACAGGAAGAAGAGGAGGAGGTAGAGGAGCACATTGGTGCTCAGGAATTATTGAGTGAAATGGGTGGTTTTTCCACTCAGCGGACAGGAGTGGAGGAGCAGGAGCATCTGGTAGAGGAGGAGGAAGAGGAGACAGAGGACCCAGACGCACCGTGGCAGTATGCTGTGGAGATGGAGGCAGGGAGTCCCTCGCATTCCTTGGCACAAATGGCCCATAGCATGCTCGCTTGCTTGCGTACCGACAGCCGAATAATAACCATCAGACAGAGGGATGACTTTTGGCTGTCCACCTTGTTGGACCCTCGCTACCGTTCAAAAATGGTGGCCTTTTTCACACCTGCTGAGAGGGAGGCCAAAATAACGTACTATAAAAACCACCTATGTAGTCAGTTGGTCTCTGCCTGTCTGCGCCAACGTCCATCCTCAGACACTGTGGGCCCTGTGCGCTCGCGTTCCGCTGCCATGGCAGCAGGGGAGGGGTGGGGTGGTAGGAGCAGTGGCAGCTCCACCAGCAGCAGCTGCCTCAGTCTGCAGTCGATGATGAGTAGCTTTCTTCACCAGCGCAGTGAGGAAACTACTAACCAGCCGCAGCAGCAGCAGCATCAGGTGGACCTGGAGCAGGACCTCAAACAACAGGCTTAGGCCTACTTGGACAGCACCCTGCCAACCGAGGTAGACAATCCCCTTGACTACTGGGCAACAAAACTTGACCTTTGGCCCCAACTAGCTGAATTTGCCCTTGAAAGGCTGTCATGCCCGGCCAGTAGCGTGGCATCGGAGCGCGTGTTTAGTGCGGCAGGAGGTATTGCAACTCCGCGGAGGACACGACTGTCCACCCAAAGTGTGAAGAGACTCACGTTTGTGAAAATGAATCAGGCGTGGATTAGTCTGGATTTCAAACCACCAGTTCCTGACACAACTGACTAAATCCGCCATGAATCATGCCCCAAACATGTGCCACTTTCAGGTCTCCTCACACTGCTGGTGTGTTCCATTTTTTGTCATAGGGTGCTGGCAGATTACGGGCCTCCCATAGCTGCTGCCAGGCCCCTAATCTGCCATGGGCCCCTATACCGCCTCCTCATGCTGCTGCCAAGTCCAGAGTCTGTCATGGGTCCCTGTACGGCCTCCCATTGCTGCTGTCTCCATCGCCACACTCTGCCATGTGCCACTTTCAGGTCTCCTCACACTGCTGGTGGGTTCCATTTTTTGTCATAGGGTGCTGGCAGATTACGGGCCTCCCATAGCTGCTGCCAGGCCCTAATCTGCCATGGGCCATCGTACCGACTCCTCATGCTGCTGCCAGGCCCGTAATCTGTCATGGGCCCCTGTTGTCGCTTGTTGGCATATTCCGCTCGTTCAGATGCTCCTTCTCCTGCTACTCCTCTTCACGGATTCCGTCAGCAGTCTTTCTTGGAATCCGTTTCCAAGAGACAACAGTTTGCGAGCACGCACCCGACGGTGCAGAAGCTGAACGTCCTCCTGTCCAAGTTGCTGCTGCCAGGCTCGTAATCTGTCATGCGCCCCTGTACTGCCTCCTCATGCTGCTGCCAGGTCCAGAGTGTGTCATGGGTCCCTGTACGGCCTCCCATTGCTGCTGCCAGGCCCGTAATCTGCCATGGGCCCCCGTACCAACTCCTCATGCTGCTGCCAGGCCCGTAATCTGTCATGGGCCCCTGTACCGCCTCCTCATGCTTCTGCCAGGTCCAGAGTGTGTCATGGGTCCCTGTACGGCCTCCCATTGCTGCTGTCTCCATCGCCACACTCTGCCATGTGCCACTTTCAGGTCTCCTCACACTGCTGGTGGTTTCCATTTTTGTCATAGGGTGCTGTATGACCTCCCATTGCTGCTGCCTCCACCGCCACACTGCGGCTCCACACTCTGGTTTTGGCCCCGTGACTGCCCAAATGAGTGAAGTGTGTGGTGATTCTAAGATCGACGGCACTCATCTGCATGTCATACTGACTGTCAGTATTATTTCTCTTCCCCAGCAGACTCCAAGGGCATTTAATTTAAAGGTACAGTGTTCTGCACTAATATAAAGTCTCTCTGAAGCCTAGAAACACCCTTTTATAAGTTAAATTCGCAGCGAATATATTCGACTCGAATCGAAATTTTTCCACGAATTCGCCGAATCAGTCGAATCGAATTTTTGAATACTTCGCTCATCTCTAATCATTTGCTTGTGGCAAAATGTCTTAGTTATGTACTTTTACCAGAGATGGCCTTAGAAACAAAATTACAATGCACTCAGCAGTGATATGTCAAAGACAATGCAGAAAATAAAACTTACAAACATATGTAAGTACGTACTTTTTAAATGCATAGATGAGAATAGGCACATAATATTCTTCATTTTGCACACATTCCCCTTCATGTTCTATATATAGGAAATTTCTAAGTGAGTGCACATTGCAGAAGAGATGTTGGATATATTTGTCTTCCAATATGCTTGTAATGCAACCTATGTCTGATTAACTGGATGACATTGGCTTACCAAAAAATCCCAAGCAAACAACACTTAATTTCAACAAGCAAGGTTACCCTGAGACACAAACCATCTGTTTTACTCCAGAGACCCTTAAACCATTAGGAAGCCTTGTACTGCTGTTTATAGGACATCCAGAGACATGAGACATGAGCACAAGCTCAAGTTCAAAATAATGGCGGTGTTTCATCATGCTTCAGTCAAAGAAACATGGAAGTGCATAGCTTCTATAAAAAGTTGTGGTTATTCAGGACAATTGAATTTTAAAAACAACAAAAGATAAATAATCATCTATTAAAAAATGTTTTACTTTATAATTTGGGAGATTTAGGCAAAATCTTTAAAACATGACTTCATGTTTAGTAAGGTGATATCAAAAAGGCATCAACCCACTGGTGACCCAAGGTTACCATTCGTTTCCATTTCCCAGGCACAGTCCCTGTTTTTAAAGATCTGTCCCTAGGAAACTAACATCCCCAGCAGTACCCCTGATGACAGTGAATGCATATTAATTAAATAAAGAAAAACACTTTACCATTTTTTTTTCTATGCAGCTCCACTGAGGACATTGCTTAAAACTTTAGATGCCACACCTTAGCTTGGGGTTCTGGTAAAATGGCAGATGGAGCAGAGCTTTGTGCTTAGCTCTCCACTGTTGCTATGGTGACCTGTGACTTGTGATGTCGGGTGAAGATGGAGGTTTAGTTCATGGTTCTTGCTTACTTGGGGGCACTGCCTGTCTTTCCTGCCAATCACCAAATGAACAAAAAAAAAAAAAAAGATAAACATTGTATTTCAGTGCTGTACTCTCCTAATCTACCTTTATCCATGGTGTGAACACTCTCTTGATGGTTGTGGTGGGGTTTAACACTGCATAGCTATGTGCAAATGGCATGGCATGGCCAAGGCATAGCTGCCTACTTACAATCTGTGGTGGAATGCATTGTCAGCATTGGCTGGGTCACAGTTGGCAGGAGATCAGGAGGCAATATGCTGCCTCCCATGCACTTGTTTTAAGATCCATTGGATTCACCTTTTGGACGGGACACATTTGTGGCATGGCCCCATTTTCTCCTGTGAGGCCCATAGGCAGGTATGCCCTACCTTTTGTTTGCTGTGCCACAAAGCACAACGTCATGGCTGTGAAAATGTGGATGAAGCATTGAAAACACAAAACAACTATCTGGTTTCACCATACTAACATGCCCATGTGAAAAGGGCCTAAAGCATGAAACAGCCTGGATAGGAGAATGCCACAACTGGGTCAGCACAAAAGGAAACAATACACAATAAATGTGGACACATGTTGTGAGGTGGTTGGATGGAGTTAAAAACTAGAGCCAAAAACTCCCTTTAATGTATGAACTAGGCTACACCAAGTTGCCCTAGGTAAGGGCCAGTGATAGCCTCAGGCAAACAATAGTCTGAGGTAGCACAGCGAGATAGCACTTCTACCTTACTACAGTGGAGTTCTCAGTTTGAATCCCAACCAAGACACTACTTGCAGAGAGTTCACATGTGGTCTCCCTGTGTTTGCATGTTTCCTCTAGGTACTCCAGGTTCCTCCCGGTACTCAAGTTTGCTCCCACAGACCAAGGACAAGCTGTTAAGTTAATTGGCCCTAGTAAACATATGTGTGCATATGTGGTAGGGACCTTTGATTGTAAGCTCCTTGATGGCAGGGACTGATGAGAATGTACTGTATGTAAAGTGTTCTGTAAATTGCTGGTTTTATATAAAAGTCTGCAATAAACAAGACAGGCTTACAACATGTGCATTCTTCTTTTGAAATCCTTACCTCAGCCTAATTACTAAGTATTATTATACATTCCTACACATTATTATAACTCCCAATAGCTGTATACAATACACTTAGAGACCTTTTTATAAAGATTCAGCAAGTTACAGTTAGAGCAAGGCTAAATAAAAATATGCAATAAAACAACCAAATAATCCCAATCAACATCCAATCCAAATCCTTGAAAGAACAAACAGCATTTTGATTGCTTTCACACTCAATGAAACAGTATAATTTGGCAGGCAAAATGGATATTCTGCAATGCATTTATCCTGATTTAGTCTGCGATAATACTATAAGAGATCAAAGAGTTCATATTGGTTACTGATGTGATAATGAGATAATTAGAGCTTAATGAAAATCAACAGTTATTAGCTAATCAGTTTAGCTTACTGCCTTTTGCCCACTTCTTGTAGGGAACGAATAATTAAACAGCACTTAAGGTATGCAAAAATGCTAGTTAGAAATGAATGCAAACTCACAAAGTGTCTGAATGGCGTCCATTAAAAAATCTTTTGTGGGTTGCTAAGGCAACCTACCATACTAAAACTGCCTCAACAATACAATGGTCATTTTAAAGGGAAACGTCCGACTTGGATTAAAAAAGGAAGGAGTTTATTTATTCTTAGGTAATAATTCTTAAAGCAGACCCCCCTCCCTTTTAAAAAACAGACATCATCATGGCCAGCTTCCTCTTCCACACTTTCTGAACTAGCCCACCAATGAAGTTGTGTCTGATTTTGCCCATTCGCTGTATTAAATCTGTCATGGTTTGTTGCATATCTATACTTTGCCATGGGTTTAGTATTGGGAGCATCATTCCACCACCCAATACAAGGTACTGAGGCAATGACAACACAAAAACAATGCGCTTAAGATAAGAAAATTAAAAGTTTGCTCATCGGAGTTCCGGTATTGGTAACGTAGCCTTTCCGGGGGGGCAGCTAGAAGGCGCTGGTAACTTAGCCTTTCCAGGGGGGCAGCTAGAAGGCGCTGGCTACATCACCAGTGAGAAGTTGAAGTATAAGAAATATAAATGTAAGTTTACCCGGATAATATTTATTTAACATAGGGCTGGAATGTGTTTACAGCTCAGCATGCAGAGCAGCTTGCTTCTGTTTTCTTTAACCTCTTTGCGCTGGCGCCTCCCGACCCTTTAAGAGTTTCAGAAGCCTGGAGGTGGCAGGGTTTTAGGATCATGTGACCGCTGTGATTTGCCGTCATGGCGATCACATGATCAGAAAAGGTTCCGATCGCAAGGAGAGATCGGGACCTTTCCGTGAGTCACAGACATATGTTCTGGGAGTGCGCAGGGTGCGCGCTCTCAGCACATATTTATTTTCGAAAGGCACTCAAATATGCGGCCGCTTGGTGTAAAGACCCAGATGCCGAGAGGCCGCATATTTGCGTGCACTCGGCGTCTAGAGGTTAAGTATGGGTAGGAAAGGCATGCTATAACAGAATTAATCCTAATATAATAGGATCAATAAGAATTCATCATGTACTGTTGTGACTTCTGATTGGTTGCTAAAGGATAATGCCTAAGGAATTAGAGCTTTCTATTGAATCACTCCAAATATGTAATTGACTACTACTTTTATAAGAAATAAGAGCCATGTTTATAATTATTTGCTCTCTCTTCACAAACGTTTTCTGTGATTCCCATCAAACCACATTCAATCTGTTGTTTTATTTAAAGCTCATCTGCAATAATAAACAAAAAATACTTTCCCAATTCTGATCCAATCACAAGTAGATAATTAGACACTTCTTATAAAAAGAGAAAAAAACTAAAGACCCCAAACACTTAAAACAGCTTTCAGGTCAAGTCTGATTCTTCCTTCTTCTGCTCTGTAGTGTGCGAAGGTGCTTCTTCCCATATGACATGGGCGCTGCCTATTACCTGCTGAAGTTGTCAGTCACTTGGATCCACAGAGGTTCAAATAATCAAAACCCAGGCACTGCACCCAGGCACTCCAGTAAACTGTACATCAGCACGTGACAAGGGCCTGTTTCTGTAAATATGTACAACACTATATCAGAACTCTATACATACAGTGGGGCAAAAAAGTATTTAGTCAGCCACCAATTGTGCAAGTTCTCCCACTTAAAAAGATGAGAGAGGCCTGTAATTGGCATCATAGGTAGACCTCAACTATGAGAGACAAAATGAGAAAAAAAATCCAGACAATCACATTGGCTGATTTGGAAAGAATTTATTTGCAAATTATGGTGGAAAATAAGTATTTGGTCACCTACAAACAAGCAAGATTTCTGGCTCTCACAGACCTGTACCTTCTTCTTTAAGAGGCTCCTCTGTCCTGCACTCATTACCTGTATCAATGGCACCTGTTTGAACTTGTTATCAGTATAAAAGACATCTGTCCACAACCTCAAACAGTCACACTCCAAACTCCACTATGGTGAAGACCAAAGAGCTGTCGAAGGACACCAGAAACAAAATTGTAGACCTGCACCAGGCTGGGAAGACTGAATCTGCAATAGGCAAGCAGCTTGGTGTGAACAAATCAACTGTGGGAGCAATAATTAGAAAATGGAAGACATACAAGACCACTGATAATCTCCCTCGATCTGGGGCTCCACGCAAGATCTCACCCCGTGGGGTCAAAATGATCACAAGAACGGTGAGCAAAAATCCCAGGACCACACGGGGGGACCTAGTGAATGATCTGCAGAGAGCTGGGACCAACGTAACAAAGGCTACCATCAGTAACACACTATGCCGCCAGGGACTCAGATCCTGCAGTGCCAGACGTGTCCCCCTGCTTAAGCCAGTACATGTCCGGGCCCGTCTGAAGTTTGCTAGAGAGCATTTGGATGATCCAGAAGAGGATTGGGAGAATGTCATATGGTCAGATGAAACCAAAATAGAACTGTTTGGTAGAAACACAACTCGTCGTGTTTAGAGGAGAGAGAATGCTGAGTTGCATCCTAAAAACACCATACCTACTGTGAAGCATGGGGGTGGCAACATCATGCTTTGGGGCTGTTTCTCCGCAAAGGGACCAGGACGACTGATCCATGTACAGGATAGAATGAATGGGGCCATGTATCGTGAGATTTTGAGTGCAAACCTCCTTCCATCAGCAAGGGCATTGATGATGAAATGTGGCTGGGTCTTCCAACATGACAATGATCCCAAACATACCGCCCGGGCAAGAAGGAGTGGCTTCGTAAGAAGCATTTCAAGGTCCTGGAGTGGCCTAACCAGTCTCCAGATCTCAACCCCATAGAAAACCTTTGGAGGGAGTTGAAAGTCCGTGTTGTCCAGCGAGAGCCCCAAAACATCACTGCTCTAGAGGAGATCTGCATGGAGGAATGGGCCAACATACCAGCAACAGTGTGTGCCAACCTTGTGAAGACTTACAGGAAACGTTTGACCTCTGTCATTGCCAACAAAGGATATACAGTTGTGACCAAAATTATTCAACCCCCACTGAAATTGAGTGTTTTGGCCAGTTTGACATTGCTTTTGATCATTCAGTCATCTTGCTTACATTTACATTAAAGAGGCACTTGTAGGTCAGACAAATATAACATAACAGTTATAATGAAATAACCACAAATGTCTTTTCTGTGCTCACAGCATTATCAGTTTTATTCAACCCCCAAGTGACATTCAATCTTAGTACTTAGTACAGCATCCTTTTACAGTTATAACAGCTTTTAAACGTGAAGCATAGCTTGACACAAGTGTCTTGCAGCGATCTACGGGTATCTTCGCCCATTCTTCATGGGCAAAGGCCTCCAGTTCAGTCACATTCTTAGGCTTGCGCACTGCAACTGCTTTCTTTAAGTCCCACCAGAGGTTCTCAATCGGATTTAAGTCTGGTGACTGCGATGGCCACTCCAAAATGTTCCAGCCTTTCCTCTGCAACCATGCTCTAGTGGACTTGGAGGTATGCTTGGGATCATTGTCCTGTTGAAAGGTCCAACGTCTCCCAAGCCTCAGGTGTGTGACGGACTGCATCACGTTTCCATCCAATATCTCCTGGTACTGAAGAGAATTCATGGTACCTTGCACACGCTGAAGCTTCCCTGTACCTGCAGAAGCAAAACAGCCCCAAAGCATGATTGACCCTCCACCATGCTTCACAGTAGGCAAGGTGTTCTTTTCATCATAGGCCTTGTTCTTCCTCCTCCAAACATAGCGTTGATCCATGGGCCCAAACAGTTCTAATTTTGTTTCATCAGTCCACAGAACACTATCCCACAACTTTTGTGGTTTGTCCACATGGCTTTTGGCATACTGCAGTCGACTCTTCTTATTCTTTGGAGACAGCAAGGGGGTACGCCTGGGAGTTCTGGCACGGAGGCCTTCATTACGCAGTGTGCGTCTTATTGTCTGGGCTGAAACTTCTGTACCCACATCTGACAAATCTTTTCTCAGTTCCTCAGCAGTCACACGGGGACTTCTCTCCACTCTACGCTTCAGGTAGCGCACAGCAGTCGAAGTCAGCATCTTCTTTCTGCCACGACCAGGTAGCGTTTCAACAGTGCCCTTTGCCTTGAATTTGCGAATGATGCTTCCTAAGGTGTCTCTTGGTATGTTTAACATCTTTGCAATCTTCTTATAGCCATTGCCCTTCCTGTGAAGAGAAATCACCTCTTCTCTTGTCTTCCTGGACCATTCTCTTGCCTTCACCATGTTTGTAACCACACCAGTAAATGTCTAGAAGGAGCTGAGTATCACAGTCATTTTAAAGCTGCCTAATTGGTGCTTATTATGCTTGATTGCTGCTCGGTGACATCCACAGGTGTTTTCAATACCTGATGGAAAGCACCTGTATGAACCTCTGTTCTTCAGAGTGGTAGTCTTTAAGGGGTTGAATAATTGTGGCAATGAAGAAACCACATAAGAACCATTTACTACTGTATTACATAAACAATTGATGTCATTTTAGTTGCATTTGGGTAGTTACAACGTCCTTGTAGGATTTGATTCTGAATACAATTCCAAATGTACACTATAGTCCCTAAACCCCTTTACAGCATTGGGGGTTGAATAATTTTGGTCACAACTGTATAACAAAGTATTGAGATGAACTTTTGATATTGACCAAATACTTATTTTCCACCATAATTTGCAAATAAATTCTTTCCAAATCAGCCAATGTGATTGTCTGGATTTTTTTCCTCATTTTGTCTCTCATAGTTGAGGTCTACCTATGATGCCAATTACAGGCCTCTCTCATCTTTTTAAGTGGGAGAACTTGCACAATTGGTGGCTGACTAAATACTTTTTTGCCCCACTGTATTTAATGGATTGGTCACAACATAAATAGTTCAAATAATTTCAGTATTTTAAGAACAAAAAACATTGCAGATATACACATACTATAAAATCCAAAAAAAAGCAATGATCAATCAATTGTATCTGTATAGGTATGAGCTGATCCAAACCTAGGTTCAGACCAAACTGTGGTTGTACTGCCCTGACATTGTTTTTATAAGATTATCTTGTCATAAGGATGAAACCATCTTTGTTCGGTCATCATCTATGGTCACCATCTACTTCCTGGAATGTGACAGTGGCTCAAGGATGATACATATAAATCTTGATGCCTGTGTAGTTGTTGGCTGTGTTCACAAATGCCTGGCAAAGATCAACCCCCACCTGCATTCTCTCATCATGTGAATAAACATCACTGGTGGCAAGGTGACTTAGTATGAATCAACCTGCCCTCTGAAGACGTCTGCACGACACAGTGCTTCATCGGGGTGGGCAAAAAGGAAGTGATGTCATCCCACTACGTTTACCCAGAAGGGTCTTTACACCCAGAGGGAAAGTAAGGTCTCCACTGTAGATTGATAAACTTGGATGCCGGCGCCGGTACTATAATACAATTATGTGATATTTTCCTGGTTCACTTTAAATGTGAGTGGACATGATTTTAGTGGAAGACAACAAACTGAAGGTTTTACACTAAATGAGCTGTTCCTTTTCTATTGTGGTGCCTATGTGTGGATCAGGGGCGGACTGACAAGTCATGGGGCCCCCGGGAAATAAGGGATCATGGGGCCCCTGTGTTCTTGCCCAAACTCAAAAAAGCCTATGAAAAAGGTACCAGGGGCATCTCATGGGGCCCCCTACTGACCCCGGGCCTTCGGGCATTGCCCGAGTTTCCAAATGGTCAGTCCACCCCTGGTGTGGAGTATATTAAGAGGAGAGAGGAGAGAGAGCAGAAGTGGTCTCCCTTCCCTTAAAAGGGAGTAAGCTCTTTATGGCCCATAGAAAGAGGGTCATGGCTGTCCAGTGCCTTTTCTATGGTGCAAGTGTTGACATGTGGAAGAGTCTCTTTTCAGAAGTTATAAGGAAGAAGCATTGTGTGAAACATTGAAGACAAGAGTGATAAGAGCAGAAAGCACATTGTTAAATGGACACTTTATTGTTCTTTTCTTGATGTGAATAAGCACAGGACACTTTCTCTGGGACATGTATAATATCCCAACACTTCGCATGTAGCCTATTTTTTGAAGCACATCTTTTTGATAGGACTTGAATCACTTTGGTAGCACTCATCCCATAAATTACATAAAATGAAGTGCATAAAATATTTTTACACTTTCCGCTGTCACATTTTGTATCAACAGGAACCAGGACTTAGGAAATGGTTCCTCCTGCCTGCCAAAAATGTCAGTAGTTTAACAATAAGGTAAAGGTAAATGTCAGTTGTTAACCCCTGGTGCCGATCAACTCCTGGCACTTTAAAGGTTCTAAAAGCAGAGGCGGGCCTTCGGGTCATGTGACTGCTGTGATTGGTTGTCACAGCTGTCACATGTTTGGAAAGCTCCCGATCAAAAGTATTGATCAAGGGCTTACCAATCACTGCTGGCTACCATACTGGGAGCATGCTCACAGCACAGTAAGTAGTTTTAATAGGGACGCATATATGCAGTTGCTCGTTGTTAAGGCACACATGCCAAGCAACCGCATATATGCATGCTGCCAGCATCAAAAGGTTAAGGTGGTGTGCACAATGACTTTTCATTGCCATTGCTGTGTTTCTTAGGATAGGCATGGCCTGAATCTGGCAATGTAGTTTTAAGGATAGGTACATATACAGTATATAGAAATATAGTCCCAAACACAAACCACCCAAGAATGACTGCAGAAATTTTGTTCTTGCACATAATGCAAATCACTTTTGTGTTTATTCTAACTAAGGGAGATCAGTGAACAGATGTTCACTGGTCTTCATCAGCTGTAGTCACTGACACCTGCCATGGGGGTTCTGGGCTCACATTTGGGACAGCAGAGAGCAGGAAAAATGTTGCGAGGACTATATCGGGGACAACACTACCAGGGGTACTTGGAAGAGATCAGCCTGGGCAGTTGGACTGTCAGGAAAGATGCATTCGGGTGCACAGAACAGTTGTCCACTACCGATTAGTGGGTACGCATGAGCAAGTGTATGAACGTGGACGAACAGGTGTGCGAGAGCGCAAACAAGTGTGCAAGCATGCAGAAACACCCGGCGTGCTATGTAAACTGCACTATGGCCTGGGGTCCTTGCCGCTTGGTCTATTATGTTCTCCGAAGCATCTGAAACCTGTTCCCTCTATTGACTCTGTTACCGACTTGATCTGCCCCCGACCTTGCCTGAACACTGCCTGTACTGACCGCTGCCTGTACTGACCCTTGGCTTGTCCTTGGTTTTTATGTGTGCCTGCTCCTTCTTCTGATACAGCCATCTGCCTACCATTGCCGACCCTGACCTGACTTTGTCTATTCTTCTGCCTGCCGTGTTGTACCTTGATCTGCTTTTCAGTTGCCAACCCGGACTACCTGACCCTGCTCTCTGCTTCTGAACCAGTTGACTTGTGTCACTTGCCACACTGGTCTTTTTTCAGCACAGCCTGCTCAACAGCAACACATAGCTTGCTTGACAGCAACACACAACCTGCTCTATGACAACGCACAGCCTGCTCCACAGCAAATGCTAAGCCTGCTCAACAGCAAAGCAAGCCTGCCATTCAGCAAGCACAGCCTGCTCCACAGCAATGCACTACCTGCTCATCGTCCAGCCACGTGCAGCTCTCTGGCATCCTGCAGGTACTCATGCCCACTCTGTGATCAGGCGCTCTGGTCACTTTACCAGGACTTCTGAGCCGGAGGTCTAGGAGAAGCCTGCCTCCACACATTAGGCTCCACCACCAGACACCTTACATGGAGAAATTCTTCCATCTGACATCCGGCAGTTGCCTTGTCTTTACATACACTCCTGACTACTGTTGCAGAGTGTGCAAATGACATATGACATACATCAATGGCAGCAAAAGGGTAAAAGGCATATAAAAAAAAATGAAGAATGTAATTTTTGCTCATTTATGCAGTCGAGAACAAAAATAGGTAAATATACATTTTTAGTACAGTCTATATTCCTTACTGCATAAATAAGAAAATGCCTGGGGTCTTCATCCGCCTGGACTGCCGCCGCTCCGTCCCCCGGCTCCCGCCGACCTGCCTGCCTCCCCAGGGCCCTCCCCATCAGCCCTGGGTCCTCGCTGACCACCGCTGACCACCAAGAACCGGCTCGACCCCACGGTGGACTGCTGCTCCACCACCCAGCCCGCCGACCTGCCTGTCTCCCTGTAGCCCTCCCCACTGGCTCTCAGTCCACCTCAGGCCACCAGCATCCAGCCGCCGGCACCCAGCTGCCACCTCGGGACACCCTGCTACCGACACCCAGCTGCCCGCACCCGGCCGCCCTGCCTGGGGGCTGCTTCGGGGTGCCTAGCACCCTGCATCAGCCGGCACCTAGCCCCAGACCAGGGACCTCTCCAGGCCTCTCGAGAATCGAGACGACGCCGCACCTCCGCCACCCGCATCAAGAGGGTAAGCCTCCACTATCAGTTCCCTCCCTCCGGGTACGACGCGGCCGGGTACCTACCATCGAACAGCCCAAGCCCTGTCCAATCCGGCGGAGTCAAGCCTGCCATGCTGCCCTACCGCTCCCACCGACGCTGGGCCCCTAGCACCCTCAGTCGCTGGCCCGCAACATCCACTTGCACTACTCACTTCACCCACGGACGCCGAGCCCTACTGCAACTAGCCCATTCCACCTCCATTCATCGGTCCACACCACCTCCTGCCGATGGCCCTTCAACACCTCCTGACGCCGGGCCCTTCAGCACCTTCAGGGCCTCCCGACGCCAAGCTCTCAGCACCTGGCCCACAACATCCGCCTGCGCTGGCTCACTTCGCCCACGGACGCCGAGCCCTACTACAAATACCAACGCCTAGCCCACTCCATCTCCAGACATCGATCCACACCACCTACACCACCTCCCGACGCCGGCCTACACCACCTCCTGACGCCGGCCTACACCACCTCCTGACGCCGGGCCTTCAGCACCCCTGACACTGGGCCCTCAGCACCCCCTGACACCGGGTCCTCTGCACCTCCTGCCACCGGGCCCTCTGCGCCTCCTGACGCCGGGTCCTCAGCTACTCCTGACGTCAGGCCCTCAACATCTCCCGTCGCCGGGTCCTCAACACCTTCTGACGCTGGGCCCTCATCACCTCCCAAAGCTGTGCACTCAACGCCTCCTGACGCCAGGCCTCCAGCACCCCTGACGCTGGGCCCACAACGCTTCCAATCACCGCGTCCCACGGCTCGTCCAGCTGCCGCACCACTGTGCCCACCAACGCTGTGCCACAACACCCACAGGCGCCGGCCTACAGCACCCACAGACTGCAACCAGCCAGCTGCGGCCCCAGCCGCCCACCACTCCCTCTCCCCTCCTACGATTGGACACTGATGAACTCCAACATGGCATAATGGACTCTTCCCATCCTCACGTCCTGACTGAAACCTCCCTCCTCTCCAACCCGATCAGCATTCTGCCCACCCTAGCATGCCACCTGCACTCCTCCTCGTTCTCCTCTCCTCCATCCCCAAACTTGCCTCCCTCTACCCCCCTACTCCCCCAAAACACCTCTACATCGCACCCTCACTTCTTCCCTCCCCCCTCTACGGCTCTCACCACCTCCCCCTATTACTCCACTCCCCCGCCGCCCCACAATCCACCACCAAACAACCCATGCACTCCTGCACCTCCCATTCCCATGCCACCTTCCTCACCTCCTCCTTCTTCTAACCGCCGGTGACATCTCCCCGAACCCTGGCCCTCCATCTCCCCACTCCCCCTCCCGGCACCCCCCTACTCACGCCAACCACCGCAACCCCCTCAATCTCATATCTGTCCCCCTCCTCCCCACATCCATCCCTCCCCTCTCGGTTGCACTCCTGAATGCCCGTTCGGTTTGCAACAAGCTCACTGCCATCCACGACCTCTTTGTCTCCCACTCCCTCAACCTTCTAGCGGTCACCAAAACCTGGATCCAAGCCACTGACTCCACCTCCCCTGCTGCCCTCTCCTATGGAGGCCTCGTCTGGACCCATTCACCCAGACCGAGCGGACGCAGAGGCGGAGGTGTCGGTATGCTCCTACCACCGCTGAGCACCTTCCAGGTCCTCCCTAATCCCCCCTCCCTATCCTTCTCCTCCTTCGAGGCCCACTGCATCCGGCTCTTCTCTCCCACCCCCCTACGGATTGCGGTAATCTATCGGCCTCCTGGTTCCGCATCCCCCTTCCTTGACGACTTTGCTGCCTGGCTTCCCTTCTTCCTCTCCTCCGAGCTACCGACCATCATCCTAGGTGACTTCAATATCCCGATCAACGCCAACAGCCCGGCTACTTCCCAACTCCTCCTTCTAACCTTCTCCTTCGTGCTCACACAGCACACTCAGTCCTCCACCCACTTCAACGGAAACACCCTGGACTTCGTTTTCTCCCACCTCTGCACCCCCCCGACTTCACTAACACCCCCTGTCAGGAATGGACTTGCCAGTAATGGTGGGACTCACCTGCCTTGTGGGCTGCAGTACCAGGGCTGGCCAGCGGGTGCTCTCAGCAATCAGAGACTCAACCCTGTAGTCAGCCAAACACCTGAAGCTGATTATGCAGGTGTATTTAAGGGATGGCCAGACCTGCAGTCTGTGCCTTGGTGTGTGCTTTTCTATGGGCCCCTGTATCTTGTTACCTGCATCCCTGTTCCTGTATCCCTGTTCCTGTCTGACTGATTCGTTGCTGACCCTGCCTGATCCGGACCTCTGCTGACTTCTCCTGTTTGATCCCTGGCTTGTGACCCCGACCATTCTCTGCCTGACCCCCTGTACCTACCTGCCCGTTAGTTGCTGTACCCGGCTCGTGACCTGACTACTCTCTGTCTGCTCCTCCTGTTCCTACCTGCCCGATTGTTATTGACCCGGCCTGCCTGACGACGCTTGCATTGTACGTATTGTTATCTGTGGGTGGTTTGGTTTGGTTTGGTTCGTTTGCACTGTGTTATGTTTTAGTATTGCACTGCATTTATGTATTGTTAGTGTTAATAAATTGTATTGTTTATAACATATCTGAAGCCTGCGTTTCCCTGCGTCAGTTCACATACCTCTGGTCATACCCTGGAGCCCTGACACCCCCTCTCTGACCACCACCTCCTCACATTCTCCATCTCCCCCTCCCTCAACTCCCCCCCCCCGAAGCGTCTAACCATCACCCGCAACCTCTGCAATCTGAACCCGACCCATCTCCACCCAGCAGCTGACCGTCTGTATGACAGCATCCTCCCTCTGTCATGCCCTGACCTGGCCACTACTGCATACAACGACTCATTGTCAGCTGCCCTTGACTCCCTGGCACCCCTAACCACACGTAGCATTAGACCCCGACCGCTTCAACCCTGGCAAAATGACCACACAAAATGCCTCAAACGACGCAGTTGCGCGCTGGAGCGCTTATGGCACAAAACCAGATCCCCTCCCGCGTTCTCCCTCTATAAAGCCGCCTAACTCGCCTCCATCACTTCCCTCCACGCCGCCAAGCAAGCCTATTTCATAACCCTTATCAACACCCTCTCCACCTGTCCTCGCCGGCTCTTCTCCACTTTCAAATCCCTGCTCTCCCCCCCCCCCACCCCCACCTAGCACCTCACTCACCGCCCATGAGATTGCCACTCACTTCCAAAACAAGATTGACGCAATCTGTAAGGACATTGTCAACTCACAATCCACCTCTACATCCAGCCTCCCGCCCTCCTTCAACCCCTCAACCCTCCCCTCCCCTTATCTCATAGTCGCACTACCCCCCACTATACCTAATGCCCCGCACATCATCACCTCCCCAACACTCCGCTCCTTCAGCCCAACTACCCCCGAGGAGGTCTCTAAGGTCTTCACTAAAGCCTGCCTCACCACCTGCCCCCTGGACCCTATCCCCTCACAGCTCCTCCAGTCACTCCCCCCCCTCCATCATTCGCTCCCTCACCCACATCTTCAATCTCTCCCTCTCCACCGGTACCTTCCCCTTCCCTCTAAAGCATGCACACATCACCCCCATACTCAAAAAACCCTCCCTTGACCCCACTAACCTTAACAACCTTAGACCCATCTCCTTGTTGCCCTTCACTTCCAAGCTCCTTGAGCACCTGGTCTACAATCGCCTAAGCGCCCACCTCACTGATAACAACCTCCTTGACCCCCTACAGTCTGGCTTCCGTCCCCTGCACTCCACCGAAAACGCTCTACTTAAAATCACCAATGACCTGCTAACCGCCAAAGCCAATGGCCACTATTCTATCCTCCTGCTCCTCGACCTCTCCGCGGCCTTCGACACTGTTGACCACCCTCTCCTCCTTGCCAAACTGCACTCCCTTGGCATCAAGGATGCTGCTCTCTCCTGGTTCTCCTCCTACCTTTCCCAACGCTCCTTCAGCGTCACCTACAACACTGCCACCTCCCCCTCCCTCCCCCTCTCTGTCGGGGTCCCCCAAGGCTCTGTCCTCGGGCCCCTCCTCTTCTCCATCTATACCTCCTCCCTTGGCAAACTTATTCACTCCCACGGCTTCAATTACCACCTCTATGCCGACGACACCCAAATTTACCTCTCCACCCCCCACCTTACCCCCTCACTCTCTGCCCGCATCGCCCACCTCCTAAACGACATATCAGACTGGATGTCGCTCCATTTCCTCAAACTTAACCTATCCAAAACCGAGCTCCTGGTCTTCCCCCCACCCTGTGCCCCCCCCCATCCTCTCCATCACTACTAACTACGCCACCATCTCTCCCACCCCCTGGACTCCCACCTCTCCTTCCTACCCCACATCCAACTGCTGTCTAGATCTTGCAGGCTCCACCTCCGCAACATCTCCAATATACGCACATTCCTCACCCCAGACACCACCAAACAACTCGTACACTCCCTCATCATCTCACGCCTGGACTATTGCAATTCCCTTCTCACTGGCCTACCCAAACGAACGCTATCCCCACTCCAGTCAATCCTAAACTCAGCGGCTAGACTCATCCACCTCACCAACCGCTCCACATCTGCCTCCCCCCTCTGCCAATCCCATCATTGGCTCCCGATTGCCCAACGCATCAAATTCAAACTACTAACTCTGACCTACAAAGCCATTCACAATGCCGCCCCGAACTACGTAACTGACCTGATACCCAAATACTACCCTACCCGTGCCCTCCGCTTCTCACAGGACCTCCTACTCTCTAGCTCCCTGGTCTCCTCCTCCCACGCCCAATTGCAGGACTTCTCCAGGACTTCCCCCATCCTCTGGAACTCCCTACCCCAATCCATCAGACTGTCACCTACCCTCCTCACCTTCAGGCGCTCCCTGAAAACCCTCCTCTTCAGGGAAGCCTACCCCAACCTCACCTAACACCCGAGCTCACCTAACAACTAACCTCCTCCACTCCTCCCACCACTCCATCCCCCACAGCCATCTCCTCATGTACCACCTTCCCCTCCCTCCTAGATTGTAAGCTCGAAAGAACAGGGCCCTCGAACCCTTCGTGTATTGTATTGTTACTGTCTTGTCTCATGTTCTGTCCCCCTTGCTACTGTACAGCGCTGAGCATACCCTTTGGCGCTATATAAATACTGTATAATAATAATAATAAGGATCACTTCATAGAAGTGTGTGTAGGCAGGTGCAGTCTCTTTTCTTCACTGCAGGTAGTGCTCAACAGCAGTGGTATTGCAGAGGTACAGGAAATCAGAAGGGGTATACTCCTCTATGGGTTCCTGGGTCACTGGGGAAGCTATCTGGTTGGATGCTGCCACCCCATGTGACTCTGGTGGCCAACGTGGGTCAGGCAGAGTCTAATTAAAACTCTGGCTTCTGGGCTTGGTGCTCATTTTGCAAGTGAATAGTGTAGGGACAGGTCACTCGTCTGTCAGAGAAAGCGAATAGCAGTAAAGAAAGGTTCCAGTCGAGTAGGGTCAGGAAAAGGACACACTATCCTTTCAGGAATCCTCCTATTTGGGCACAAACTGGCCGGGTCAAATTCCACCCTCAGGGACAGACACTGTTGACACCTCTGAGATCTGCTCCACTCTACAGTCCTGTTAAAAACCATGAGTGTTCCCAGTTGGGTGTCTACCCACTGGGTTGTTTGCATCATTGAGCCTTGCTTTCAATACTTGTTTTGTTTATTGCAACTGGACTCTGTGTAATCACTGCTGCCTCACCACGCTGCACCCACCCACACTTGAAGTCTGCTCCTAAAGGATCTTGTCAGCTGTTCTTCTTTCTGGCTCCCCCACCCAATGCAATGAGCAAGTACGTATGTTGTCATTTTGTACAGTATGGACTGGCCAGGGAGGAATTGCTTCAATACAGGTAACCAGCTAGAACCTATATTGCAATATATGCAAACCAAAACATATGTGTTTTATGCAAACATTTGCAAGAAAGATGTAATGGTGTACAGCAGTGTGCAGAGGGCTATTTCAGAATATTCATTCTGGTTCAGACCAATGAACTACAATATGCTAAAAGGCAGTGGGGGCAAACAGGATCTTAAACTCAAGTTTAACCTATATATATGCCAGTGAGAATTAGGCCTCTTGCACATGGACGTAATAATTTATCTTTATACACAAGATCTCGCTGGCAGAAATACCATGAGTAAAAAACACAAGTTATGTTCCATAAAAACTTCACATATATGTGTGTACCAATGTGTGAACATTAGTATATGTAGACATGTGTAAAGTTCCTCCTCATCTTCTTCTGGTTACCAGTATTGAAATGTATACGTATTCACTCATATCCATGTGTATGTAAGTAATTGACTGCACTCAAACTTAAAATTCCCTCTTTGTTTAATGTCTCTGAACACATCACTGCATTATTGATCTTTTCGCTGCTGTGTGCTTTATCTATATTTATATAGACAAAAAAGCACCTGTGCTCAGATCCATAAAGGAAAATGCTACATAGCTACAAACGGGCCATTTTTTTAACCCATGTGCCAGAGGCCTTAAAGGATAAGTTAATTTTTTGTAACATGTTACACCCATATTCACATATTCAGGGTGTAACATGTTACAAATGCATGAGCCCCCACACTAGCTGTCACAAACTAAAGAAAGCACATCATTCATTCTGTGACTTCTGTGAAAACTACAAGTCCCTTTGCAGGTGTCGGCTTGTAGTTCTCAATGAACTACCAGAGCGCTGTTAATCGCTCTAGGTAATTCATTGAGCTTCCTGTCAGAGTAAAACTGCCTTCCTGTGTCGGAGATATGGGCAGACAGATATACAGACAGTCTGCAGGACTGTGGCATTACACCCATGATCTGCTGATTGTGGGAGCAATATTTTGCAGGTCCCTAAATAAAAAAAATAATAAATGTGTATTATAATACCGGTACGTCTTTGGACTTTTGGTGGTTATACCTGAAGTGATGCCAGCCAATGCAGGTATCACCCCAGTGCCGGTATGGTCGGCTCTCTTGTAATAGCAATCAAAGCGGTTTTGCAGCCACTCGATTGCTATTACAAGCAGCAGAAGGGGACGTCCTCCTCCTGCCACCTTCTGCAGCTCCCTCGGGCTCTCCCGTCCCACTGGGAGACCCGAGAGACCGGCTGGCGCATCTGCTGACTGGCTGGACAGCCAAACAAAGAAAATACCTGACATCACTTCCAGTTTACTCAGAAGTTAACAGAGCCATTTTTAAAAAATAAAAGCATTCAGAAGCACTGATCTCGGTTTTGAATGCCTTTAAGTGCAGAGTAGGGATTTAGGGTCTTATAGACCCCAGATCTCTCCATAAAGAGTACCTGTCACTTGCCTTTCACTGTCACAAGGATGTTTGCATTCCTTATGACAGCAATAAGAGCAATCAAAAAAAAAAAAATTAAAGAAACAGTGTAAAAAATAAAAATAAAAAAAAATAATAATTAAAAAAACATAATTTAAAGCCCCCTCATTCTCCCATGCTCACTCTCAAAGGCACACATCAGTCTGCAAAAAGCAATCAACCCACACATGTGAGGTATCACCGCAAACGTCAGATAATGGGCAGTAATTTTAGCACCAGACCTCTTCTGTAAATTTAAAATGGTAACCTTTAATAATGTTTGGTATCTATATACTGAATACATAACCCATTTTTTTTGTAAAATACAAAAAATGATTTTACACTGTGTTATTTTGCAATAAAATTCAAAAAAGTGTATTTTTCACATAAAATTGTGTTTGAAAATCCACTGCTCAAATACCATGTGACTTAAAAATGTCAAAACCCACCGGTTTATTCTCTAGGGTCACTGCTTTAAAAAAAAATATAATGCTTGCAGGTTTTAAGTAATTTTCTAGCACAAAAAAAACCTGATTGTTAGATGTGAACAAAAAGTGCCACAAATGGCTCGGACTGGAAGTAGTTAATTGCTGATTACCATTTAAAATTTGTTTTTTGAAAGCATGAAAGAAATATCCTACTTGGTTCTCTTTATTTATGAGGGGGCTAGGGAACTGTATTTTCCATGGTTAAAGTGGTCCTAAAGTCTTAAGGTTTTTTACCTTAATCCCCCTGGCGGTATTCCCGAGTGTAGCTCGGGGTAAAGTTTCAGTACCAAAAGCAGTAACCCAGAGCTACACTCGGGCTTACCATGCGGCGCTGCTCCGGGATATGTTTTTCTATTACCTTGTCCTGCGCTCCCGCGATGTTCCTCCTGCAGTGTCCCCAGCAATGTCCTCCGGCGGATGCCGGCATCTGTCATCTGGGTTCCGTCCCCTGCAACATCGGGACGTACAGGGGACGAAACTGGCGGGAAATATGAAAATGACAAAAAGTGACATTCACTAAATTCACTAAAATCACATAGTAAAACATTACTGTATCAAAGCATTTCACATACATATTGTCCCTAGTGCTTTTTCCTGTGCCCTGCCTGCATTTTTACTGTTCTTTCTGCCTGGAAACTGAGAAACGTCCATGGCATCCAAAAAGATTCCCTTTAGGTCAGAAGCGGTTTTAGACCATCTAGAGAACAGCGATAGTAAATTAGGACTACTTGCAGAATTGAGTGATACTGATTAGTGGGGAAATTCATCATCAGACATTAAAAACGATTTTGCGACTTTGCTCAGTGATGTGCGAACTTGGCGCTATATTTCAAATTTCAGTGTTTTTGGTTTGATTATATTATTGAATTAAATTTATTATTATATTATTATTTTTTATGATTATTTATTAAATTATAATTTATGATTTAGTGTTTCAAATTTTATCCTACCCGGGATGTTTACTAGACTCTTGTACGAACAGATTTCAGTGAGTTATTCCTAAAAATTACAGGCCTACAATTAAAAAAATACATATTTCCATGCAAAAAAAATTTACCGCTTTGTGCACAGAAATATTGACATAATCAGACCGCTAGGGAGGTTAATGTATTTTATGCATTAAGGTAAAAAACCATTCGTGCTGCAGGATCCCCCCAGCCCCCCCCCCTTTCTTACCTGAGCCTGATCCAATCCAATAATGTGCATGGCAGCAGCAGCTCTCACTGCTGTCTCCCTCCTCACTTGGAAGATTGATAGCAACAGAAGCCATTGGCTTCGGCTGCTGTCAATCAAATGCTGGGACAAGAGAGCGGGGGGGGGGGGGAGTGAGGCTGAGGAGGCTGGTCTGTGTCAATAGACACTGACTGGGAGGCTCGGGAGTGAGCCTGCAAGGGTGCTCCTATGGAAAGTGGCTTTTCATGGGGGTACTGGCAGAAGAAGAGATGATTGGAATGCTGGTGGTGGGCCCAGAACAAGAGGATCAGGGCTGCTCTGTGCAAAACCATTGCACAGAGCAGGTAAGTATACCATGTTTGTTACATAAAAACCAAAATACAAAACATGCGCTGTCGAGCGCTCAAATATATAAATGTGCGCAAAAACGTCTTAAAGATGACGTTTTTAAAGTGACATAAATGGCTGCAAACCAATATATATTTCCAAAGTCCATAAATAGAGGAAAAATTAAGTGAATTGGGTTGGTGACGTTATGCTGCACAGGCCACGCTGAAGGCCTGCGGCCATCTTTAGTGCTGTTTTGTACAGATGTGGATTCCTGTGTGCTCTGTGCCTACTATTGGGAGTGATCCCCCTGCTGGATGGATGTGTATCCCTGATACATGGAGTGTGATCCCCCCGCTGGATGGATGAGTAACCCTGATACCTGGAGAGTGATGACATGCTGATTACCTGTCTTTCGGTGGTTTGCCAGATGATCCCTTGATCCGCACCTTCCCAGATCCAGGTGAGCACGAGTGGTCTGATTACTCAAATGTGCATTATTTTGCGCTATCTGGTTAGTGCAATATATAATCATTCATAATCACTGGAGTAACGGAATTCACTTAATTATTTATTCATCTATTTATGGACTTTGGAAATATGATATATTGGTTTGCAGCCATTTATGTCACTTTGCACTTTAAAAACGTCATCTTTAAGACGTTTTCCACACATTTACAGTATATATTTGAGCGCTCTACAGCGCATGTTTTATATTTTGGTTTTTATGTTGCATATTATTTCCTTGTATAAAATTTCAGCACTGCATTATTTAACTAGATGTGTACTGAAGGTCCAGAGGTTTTGCCTTTTATGCCAGCTGCTTATAATTATATTGATCTAGCGCTCGTATACCCATTTTTATCCCATACCATGTTTGTTATTTTAATTTTTTTGTAAAACTTAAGGTTAAATGTTACTTTAACACTGGCTGTACTGTGTTGGCAGATATCATTATCAGTTATACACTAGATTTGAAAACTGTCTGTCTTAAAGATTTAAAAGCTAGGCTTCTTGCATTGTATGTTAATTAGTCTTTCTGTTGGGGCAGACTGACTCTGACATAGTTCAGAAATGCTTGCAGTCAGCCATGAAGCGTTTTTCTTGTAAACATTTAAAGAATAAGATGTATTTTTAAAAAAGCAAAAACTTTTCAGGTATTCTATATGACTAGGACCATAACAGACATATACATGTAACTGTAAAAGTAGAATACACTTTAAGGAAATTCCTAAGCAAGTTGCGTTCTTCAGAGGAAGGATGGATGTTTTCTGAAATCATATAGAAGCATGTCCTGTTGTCATATTACAGGCAAACAGTGCTTAGAGAGTTCTTGTTTAAGGAGGCACTGTTTAATCCCCTTTAAGCCAACACATAAATGCTACAGATGAACAGAACTCCTAACATTCCGCCATGAATATTCATAATGCGAGTTGTTTTTTGTAGCCTGCCTAGTCAGCAGTCACAAAACACATGGTGTATGTTGGCAGCATCTTGCCTAGGTAGAGGGCTATGGACTAAGGCAATGGCAGGAACCAGGACCTGTGAGGCTGACTGACATTTCCATCTGTAGATAAGGCTGGTAATTAACAGGAAGGAGTGTGCCTGCAGCACTGCACCATCTGCTAGGGAAACGGCTCAATAAGAAAGGAGTTGGATAGCATCTCTGTGGTGGCTCGATCTGGTTCCGACATGAGGCTGGGCATCTGTTAGCTGAGGAGATAGGCTATTAGGAAATTCAGATGGGAGCGAACAACATGGAAAGCGCACTCTGACCTAGACCATAAAAGCAGCTCTTCAGAAATGCTCTCTTTTTATCTTACTTACACCAGCCCTGTGAAAATGATCTGCTCCGGGACCATTACCGCTTTGTTCGAGGTAGCACAATGCTTTTTCAGAGATGCTGTGTTATTTTACTGAGAGAACGTTCCGAAAATGTGGATACAGCTGTCATCTCGCCGACAATGTACTATCTAATTTTAGACAGGGGATGTGGCAGGATTTTTTTTTTTCTGCAGCATTTTCCAAGGACTGTACGGGGGGAAGGCCGTCAGTACGCTCACAATCCAACTTTCATTAAAAGTGTCGAAGAGAAACGTGCATAACGCTGGATGCAGCAACAGCACACTTCAAAATAATCACAAGGCTAAAACAGAAATGCAAAATCAAAAAGTAATAAATAAAACTAATACTTTAATAGTTCTAATATGAAAAATAAATGTACTACTACTACTACTAATAATTAATAACAGGGCATTACTATTATACTGCCAGCTACCACCTCTGAATTCATATTTTTATTTTTTATGAAGTTATTTTTAATAATTATTTTTATGCATGTATATACAGTCTGTATTTATATCTATGTTTTTCTTCAATTTGCAATCACTTGTAGAGATCCATGTTGGTACAGAATTCTCATCTTCATCATCTTCATCACTTTGAAATGTTGTAACGCTTCCAAGGCCTGTGTTCACCAACATATCAATCAGCGCAACCTAGTGAATTTAAATCTGTCTGATAAGGGTTATGGGTATGTGCAGGGGCGGACTGACAACTCATGGGGCCCCCGGGCAATAGGGTATCATGGGGCCCCTGTTTCCTTGCCCACACTCAAAGCACACCCAAAAAAGCCTATAAAAGATACCAGGGGCCTTTCATAGGGCCCCCTACTGACCCCGGGCCCTTGGGCAGTGCCTGAGTGCTCGAATGGTCAGTCCGCCCCGGGGTATGTGCTTTATAGCCAAACAATAATAGTTGTGAATTTTAATAACTGTAATTAATGCTTTTGTTACAAATAATAATTATTACAATGATATCAACAAAAACTTTTATTCTTACTAAAATAATTACTACGTACATTCTTTAGACAGCAACATATGACGGGTAGGGATTAACAAAGTGGTTTCCCCAGAGTAGATTTCATAGCAAACATGCAGTCCACAAAAAGGACTCATTTACATTTGCATTTTGTAGTATTTTGGGAGAGGGAGGCAGCTGAGCTGCATTTTAACCCCTCCCCTTTTCTCCACTTCACGCCCTTAGGCCATTTTAGAACCTCTTTGACTTGAAGTGGTTAAAATAAGCTGGAGCTTCAGCCAGGAGCTTGGTGCAATTCTTTTCAGCCAGCAATCAGCTGTTCAGTAAAAGTAAACTTAAAAAATTGCCCTGGTTAAACTGCGAAGGCAGCTGAATGTGGATGTGCACATGCCACAGCCACAACCGCAAAACGTGGCCCATTCAAACAAATGAGACCATGCCAAAACTGCTCTGCAACCATGTGTAATACCAGGGGCGGACTGACCATTTGGAAACTCAGGCACTGCCCGAGGGCCCGGGGTCAGTAGGGGGCCCCATGAGATGCCCCTGGTACCTTTTTCATAGGCTTTTTTGAGCTTGGGCAAGGACACAGGGGCCCCATGATCCCCTATTGCCGGGGGCCCCATGAGTTGTCAGTCCGCCCCTGTGTAATACACACCATTGCAGTGCAGCATTTGCCACACCTCTGAAAAGTGGTCCATTGCAGATCCCTTTTGAGAGAAGCAGTAAGCACTGCTGCTAGTGTAAACCTATCCTAACAGGATTGCTAAGACGTAGGAGGAAAATATTCCCCTGTTTCCATGCATCACTTCCCTGCTTGCTAGATGAGCGAGGTGTCACTCACTCAATGACAGAAACCCTGCAGAATGTCACTTACCAGCAACATAGCAATACCTCGCTCATCCAGCCAATGAGGTAGCAACACCTTCGAAACAGAGATCCTATATATTATCATCAACAGGATTGTTAGTGTAATGTGTTCTTTTTTTTTTTTTTTTTTTCAATTCTTTTTTTATCACAAGGCAGAAGTACAGAGGTTTCTTAACACACTAGAATCAATATGGACAATATACTAAGGAGTAGGGAGAAAATATTCCCGTTTCCATGCATCACTTCCTACTGGCCAGATGAGTGAGGTGTCACTCAATATCAGAAACCCTACAGAATGTCACTCACCAGCAACATACCAATGCCTTGCTTATCCAGCCAACGAGGTAGCTACACCTTCGAAACTTGTTGAAGTTGTCATCATCAAAAGGATTGCTATTGTAACGTTCTTTTTTTTTTTTTTTACAATTCTTTATTTACTATAAGTCAGAAGTACAGAAGTCTCATAGCACAATATGTACAATATGGGGTACTACAGGTGATGGCCAAGAATGAGACATAGTCTACATCAGAATCCATAAAATAAAACAGAAAACTGGTTCAACTGTGTAAAGTTCAAGTACAAAAGAACACATTGCACAAAAAATGGCAACTGTCCCAACCTATAACCAGCCTTAGCAGTAAGGAAGGCCATGGAAGGGGCAATGCACATCACAAACAAAGGATTTCCCAGCAACACTAACCAGCCAGCCTGTGAAACAACCAATTTGGCCCCGTCTAACAGTTTGTGTTAAAAACAGAGTGTTTTGTTTGCACACATTTGCAAATACATGTGTAAGCCATAGTCCCGAGTCAAAGGTCCTCTGTATACTGTGGACCTAACTCTAAAATTTCCAGAGCCTCCATAGTAAGAGCACACATATCAATTGGTAGATTAAGGGCAGGTGTGCCTGGAGGAGCCCATCACTCCTTAAAGGCACACAGTACATCCCTGCATCCAAATTAGCCAACTGCACAAAAAATGGCAACTTTCCCAACTTATAACAAGCCTTAACAAAAACCTTTGTTTGCGATGTGCATTGCCCTTCCCTGTTCACCTTACTGCTAAGGCTGGGCTGAGGCGTATGCAAGTTCCAATGCAAAAGAATTTTTGTAAAAAATACAATTCGGCAGGGAGCTTAAAGGGCAGCAACAATTTCTTTAACCACAAGCCTACAGGGCACTTATACTCCCTTCCTGCCCAAGCCAATTTCCAGCTTTCAGCGCTGTCACACTTTGAATGGCAATTGCACGGTCATGCAACACTGTACCCATATGAAATTTTTATCATTTTTTTGTGACAGATAGAGCTTTATTTTGGTGGTATTTAATCAACTCTGGGTTTTTTATTTTTTCTTAAACAAACTAAAAACCACTGAAAATTTTGAAAGAAAATGTTTTTTCTTAGTTTTTGTTATAAAATTTTGTAAATAAGTGATTTTTCTCCTTCACTAATGTGCGCTAATGAGGCTGCACTGATGGACACTGATAGGTGGCACTGATTGGCATTGATAGGTGGCACTGATTGGCATTGATAGGTGGCATTGACTGGCACTGATGGGTGACACTGAAAGGCAGCTCAGATGGGCACTGATATGTGGCATTGATGTGCACTGGTAGGCACTGATATGTGGCATTGATGTGGAACTGATGGGCACTGGCATGAGGCACTGATGAGCACTGACACAAATCATTGATGGACACTGGCAGGTGGCACTGCTGGGGCTACACTGATCATCAGGGCACACTGATCATCAGTGCCCTGATGATCAGTGTACATGTCCCCTCTGCGGAAAGCTGATTACTGACTCTCCTCTCGAGCTGTCAGCGTGACAGCTCGAGAGGAGAGAAATGCCGATAACCGGAATTTCCCTGTTTACGTGTGATCAGCTGTGATTGGACACAGCTGATCACATGACCGAGCTGACATCTTCCGCTTTTTCCATGATCGGTGATCCGCTGTTTTCGAGGGACACAGCGCACCACCGATCGCCGCCGCGCTGCGCGCTCCCTGAGCCGAGCATGCGCAGTGAGAATGGGAGGACATCATATGAAGTCCTCCCAGAACAAGAGAACCACCTTACTATATGGCGGGCGGGAGGTGGTTAAATAGCATGCTTGAGGGGTGCCTTAAAGAATAACATTTCATATACCTGATATATTCCTGATATGTACCTGCAGTACCTGTATGTACCTGTATGTTTTCCTATTAAAAACTGGACATGAGAACACAGCATGGTCAGTTGCTTAGCTGTGCTAATCCAATGATCAAACTTCTGCTGACAAGCAGCCATTTACTGGGAAGATTAGTGTACTGCTGTTTTTCCTTCCTGAGCTCCTTATGTAGCTGAGGGCAAAAAAGGTATTTATAATGTTTTTTTTATATGTATGCATGAATGTTTTGCTTTTCATTTCTAATTTATACTGAATGGTTTACATATTCTTTAATCCTGCATTTAAAGTGGTGCACCTGTGATTGCAAGGTAATTATTATGGACACATTGTGAACTGAGCAGCATAATTTTGCGAGTACAATATTTTTGAAAGTGGTTATTTTTTAGATACATTGTTACACAGTGTTATGTATATAACTTTATTGTTTTAGCTATTTTAACACTTAATATTTGAAGCGCAATCACACTCATAATTGTTTTGCACACTCCAAAGAGGAAAATATACTCCCTCAGTGGACCATTGATTCTCTCCCCATAAAGCCGTCACCTTATAAAGTAAGGACCTATATTGCATAGTGCAAGGTGACAGGGCTTTTTATTGTAAGGCGGGCTGGGCAAAGTGCAGGAGTTCAAGTGTAGTGTTTGGCAAAAATAGTCACAAAGAATTATAAAATGTTTTCTGGTAGTTTATCTCTCTACTGTCAACTAAAACTTTAAAAAAAGCCTTTATTAAGTCTTTGTACTCTACTTCTCCATATAATACACAAAATAGCAGGAGCGCTGCCTCAATGTATGTTATATGACATGAAAAACTTGCTTAAATAATGAACACATAACAATAAATAGTGAAATAAAGTCCCGATTGTGAAATCAAGTGAACAAAAATCCCTTTCACATCCAGAAGGTGATAAGTGCTCTGTGCTCCCTGCCCTTATGCCCCCTCACTCACCAACTTTATTGGATTCTTATGATGAAATAAGAGTCTTTCACGCTTTTGGTGGGGCATAGGAAGGCATGCTGAAGCTTGCAGTCTTCCTGATTAAATATTGCTTGTCATTCCCAGTGATTCAAATGTAGAGCTGATAGATATATACATGTAAGGAATGGAGAGAGGCATGCACACTAGTGTAATTCCGTTTATTAGTAAAAGCAGACACACTGGTATTGCACTCACATGTTTCCAGATACAATAGGCATGAATCTCCAAGTGTATAATAGTAAGTAGCTAATATTCCACAAAGCTCCTAAGCTTAATATCACTGATGCATTTCGCCCCTCCCACTGAGCGTCCTCAGAGGCATAGCTCCGTGGTGATAGGTGCAGGGGCGGACTGACCATTCGGGCCCTCAGGCACTGCCCGAAGGCCCGGGGTCAGTAGGGGGCCCCATGAGATACCCCTGGTACCTTTCATAGACTTTTTTGGGTGTGGTTTGAGTGTGGGTGAGAACACAGTTGCCCCATGATTTCCTATTGCCCAGGGGCCCCATGAGTTGTCAGTCTGTCCCTGGATAGATGAATACATTTATATTATTATTATACAGTATTTATATAGCGCCAAAAAGGTTTGCTCAGCGCTGTACATTATAGTGGGGGACAGAACATGAGACAATACAGCAACAAAAAATACACGAGGGGTTCAAGGGCCCTGCTCTTTCGAGCTTACAATCTAGGATAAATCTCCACCTCCTACACCAAGTCCGTGAGTAGTACAACAGCATGTACCATCTTGGTACCCCCAAGAGAAAACGGGAAGTGTTCGAGGACCGGAAGTCAGTCCTCCTCCATCTTGGTACTCTTTCTGATACATAATGCAGTAGATAAAATACTGTATTATGCGGACTGGGGAATTTGCAAAATAAACATCTAAGTCCCACAAATAACAGTGTATAACATACTAAGATGTATTGCCCATATCCATAATGCTGTTCCTGCAAGGACATCCGCTAAGCGCTATAACATAATAATGAAAATAATGGTGGAGCCCCCTGCTGTTAAAAAGAGGTCATATCATCACATGCGAAGCTCAATATGCATTAAATACCTGAAACAGTGTGTGTAATAAATAACTAAACATAAAATATAAAAACTGAATGTAGACCATAATATGAAATATATTAAGATACATTAAACTAAAAATTAGTAATAAAACAATTGACATCCATCTTGATATTGAGGCCCTTGGGAACTAACGTGTTCAAATGGTAAATCCACTGGGATTAATTTCTCGAGATGGCTTCCCTCATGTTGGTCCCACTTCAATGTTTCTCAACCCTATCTATGCCACAAAATTTAAATGACTTAGGATCCTTATTGTGGTGTGTTCTAAAATGATTGGATGATTGCAAGCCATCTCGAGAAATAAAGTGAGTTCTTCTCACTGTGTTTACTGGAGCTGTATGTATTTTTGTCAGGTAAATTTAGCTTGCCTCACTGTACTCAATATTGTCTGCAATTAACTAGTTAGGTCTGTTCAGTGGTCTCAGTTGCTGTCACTCTGATAGTTCATTCTCTTTTACAGAAATCAGTAGGACTTTCTGGATTATAGGTGTGGAGACATGCAGATGGCAGCATGCATATTTATACAACCATGGCCAATCCCAGGGAGTAGGGCCCTGAATGGTACTGGAAGACTGTATATATTCTCTGAGTGCACTGAGTTTGGGGTCTTTTCCTGCTGAGGATCAGTCCAGCCTGGAGGGTGGCTGCAAGGCAACAGTGCCATGTGCTTGCTGTTTGAGAGGCCTTGGGTGGGCCTGGATGCTGAAGCTACTGAGAGCTGACTGAGGGGCTATCTGCTGAAGATCTAGTCGGGTATCACTGGGGAAAGTGTCGCTTGGAAGTTGGAAGGAGGCAACCAGCTTTCCCTGGACATTTTGTGAGTAGACTGCTTAGAGATCTTAGAGACTTTTGGGCTGCTGCCACCCCACCCCTCTTGTGCTAGTGAGTCAGTTGTGTGTTTGCTATAGGAGACATCGCCTGGTGTCCTTGTGAGATTAGCTTGTCTAGTTCTCTGTGAAGGGACTCTGCTCTTCTTACTCTAGAGAAAGAAGTCTGTGTGCTTTTATTGCACTTGTTGCACTAAAGAAAGAAGCCTGTGTGCGTTCTCTGTTCTACTACAAACCAAGTCCACAGTTTACTAAATGCAAGGACTTCTGCTTCAGCCTTACAGAAAGGAGTTCACTGTCCTCAAGTTCTACATAGTTTCTGTTTTTGGAGTATCCCTCTCAATTCCCTCATCCCTAAGTTTTCCAAAAAATAAAAACAACACCCCTAGTCTGGTTATTGAGGAAGAATGACTGTGTTCCTTTTCCTAGCTGCCGGGCAGTCTACTAGGGAAGAACCTGGGCAAATTTCCAGTGGCTCCTACAGTAAGTACTACATACATATCTTGCCAGAAAACAATATATTCTTACAGAGATATATGCATGAGAATTTTACCTGAGTACAGTCCTTGTAGGTATAGTAGCAAAGGCATAGGCCTTTCAATGTGGAACAAAGAGAGATGTTTGGTACCATGCCTAGTTCAACTTGAGCCATTTCACCATATTTTAGCTATATTTTACCTTTTTAATACTGTGAAGGACTGGTGAGAAGAATTGTTGATTGTGTTTATGTTTTCTTATCTACACATGGTGAGGTGCTCCAGGGCTTATGGCTGATTTGGAGAAAATAAACTTTTTGTTGTCTCAGAATCCTAAATTTCCATCTGGGTCCTGGAGGCCAGAGGTTTTGTAAAACATTGGGTGGGATAATGCCTCCATTCCTAGGTCCACATTTACCTAGCAGCCAGACCTCAATATTAATCTCAGCTGTTCACAGGCCTTTATACACAGCCACTGTATCAGGGACACCTGCTCAATTGCTTGGTAACACAAATTGCTAATTAGCCAACCACATGGCAGCAACTCAATGCATTTAGGCATCAAGACATGGTGAAGATGACTTGCTGAAGTTCAAACCCAGCATCAGAATGGAGAAATGTTACTAAACCCAGGACCCTGCATTCACTATATCTGGTCTCCCACATTATACAGAACATGTAAGTGCAATTATTTTAGTAAATATAAACTTCTAAATACCGTTTATCATCAGCAGTTGCAGCAGTCTTGTGACTTCTATCAGTGTCCGGCAGAGCAATGTTTAAAGCTTGTAGGAGGAGTTTTCTTTCTGCTTTAGGAGGAAACAAAAGCCCTCACCTCTGTCTGGACTGTGCTGATTGGCCCTGTGCTGAAAACATGCATTCTGAAAAGATAAGACGTGGACATTTGAACAAGAGGAGGAGCAGAGAAGTCAGGATCGAACTGCCTTTTTACACAATGCAGAGGATTAACCCTTAGGTTCCACAGTGAGTATAACAAGCATGCTTTACTGCATGTACAGACTGATTTTACTGTTGTGGGTTTAGTAACACTTTAAGTGACTTTGAACGTGGCATGGCTGTTGGTGTCAGACGGGCTAGTCCAAGTATTTCAAAAACTGCTGATCTACTGGGATTTGAACAGGTGCACTATATAAGTGAGATGACTGACGTTCAGGATTCTCTCTCTCTCTCTGCTGTGGGAGCCTGTTGCTGGGTGAAAAGGCTGAGTGCTTATTGAATGCTAAAAAAAGGTAGAAGCACTGTTTGCTTGTGTTAGGAAATCTATTATGGGGCACCTAGTTAGTCTATACTCTATAGTTTATTATTGGTCTGCTTTAAGCCATACACTGTAAAAAGCTATGTTTTATATATAATACTCCTAAGAGCTAAGACATATCTGTCTCTGTCTAGATAAATGGCCCTACGTATTAGGCCAGTGTTTGCCAACAGACATATACCACTGGTGAGGCCTTGGGTAGATTTACTTAGACAAAGAATAACTACTAAGTGGACCAAACAGATTTGAACACTTCAAGTCTAATGTAAATTAGACTTGTGCTTTGTGCTTTTCATCTGCCAATAGAACAAGCAAGTTTACCTTTGCTTTCCTGGATTTTAACCATTCCCTACTTTAAGAGTTGTGACAAAATTTGTCAGTTTTCATAAATGTAAACATTATAAAAAAAAAAAAAGGAAAAATGTTATAAGGCCAAGAAGGCCAAGAAATATATTATGGGGGTATAGCTATGGTTTTAGTAAGAAATTCTATTAAAAATAGGCCATAAAGGCCAAAAAGGCAATAAATGATGAGTAAACAGATGTAAGTGTTCAAAGAGAAATCTGTTCTGGAAGATAATCAACAGAACATGAACTGATAGTGAACTAGTAAGAAATGGTTCAAAAGACCACCTTTCCGGCTCATTCCAGCTCACTATCAATTGACAGAGAGTCCGGCAGAAAGCCTGGTCACCTTATGGCATACATTAAAGATCAATAACATGAGTTTATCAGAAAAGAATATGTGTGAAGTAGTAGGTCTGAAAAATGACTGAATAACCTTTGATATTTTCTGATCCACAGACTTGTTCATCCTTACATACAGCTATTTTCTGTATAATATAAATTTCTCAGCAACTGAAGATGCATTGGCTTATCTAAATCAAGCATATTTGCCAGAGACTCAGCTGTAGAGCTCTGACTGGGTTCCTCTTTGTGCCACTTGCTGCCTCAAACTTTGGCTACAGTATGTCCTCCTGGTCTCCCTCTATTCAAGACCCTTCTTATACATTTCCTGAGTCCCATTATTCTACAACTCACTCTTTTGGGTCCATCACTACTGATTTCTCTCCACACTCCTCAGACAGCTTTCCTCTAAGATGCTTACCTATGTGTCAGCAGGTGTTAGTGCAAATTCTGAGGGCAATTTTAGAAAGTCATTATAGAGTTGTTTTTTTTTTTTTTGGGGGGGGGTCATTTTATGCTTTGGATTGAGCTTATTTGCAGACATAGCTTGTCCTGGCCTCTATAGTACTCTGTCTGTCTTTAGCTTAGCTTTGTTTTCTATCTGTTTGTCCCTTGTTCAGTGATTAGCTCTTGTTACCTGTGGTTATGCTTCGGTCCTATCTCTTGGCACAAACTATATCAGGGGCGGACTGACAACGTATGGGGCCCCCGGGCAATAGGGGATCATGGGGCCCCGTGTCCTTGCCCAAACTCAAAAAAGCCTATGAAAAAGGTACCAGGGGCATTTCATGGGGCCCCCTACTGACCCCGGGCCCTCGGGCAGTGCCCGAGTTTCCAAATGGTCAGTCCGCCTCTGAACTATATACAGTTGTATAAAAACCTTAGCCTATCTAGCTCTTGGCTGCCATCAACAAGACCATTATCAGGACAGTGCTGTTGAAGTGCCTGCTGCACAAGTTTCCAGTCTCATGAAGAGGGTAAAATTGAGGCACACTCAAAACCTGCACCTTGGCGGGATCCTATCTGTATCTTGTTGGTGCCTCTACCATCCTTGCTTCCTTCCTCAGATCCAATCTAAGATCCTTAGAATATTTTATCCCAAGACATATGAAATTAACAGCACAGTAGGCACCACAAAGCTTCTTACTGCTAGGGGGCTCCTTCAAACTTGGATCACTGGTTCAGTGGCTGTATATTTCACACCTAGACCTTCAGTGACATCCTGCATGAATGAATACGGTATCACATGGCTGTTGGGTGCTGATTTTGTTATGGTTGTGCTGTGTTACAGTCTGTAACATACAGTACAGACATACGTTAACAAAGTCAGCACCCAACAGCCATGTGACACTGTGGCAGAGCCATAGAGCACCTGCTGTGCTGTGATCATCATAATGATGATGATCATAAACACACAGTGGGGAGTTTGGGGACTCTGAGGATTCTATCCAGATTAGTGTGTCAGTTATTGTCACTCACTGAACACACCACACTGATACCCAGGCACCCACACTGTTGATTCTTAAGGCCTCAAGGCAGATTTATTTGACCCTGGCAACACATGATGGCTATCATGGCTGAAATATGATTGGATAAAACCTCTAAAATAAACATGCACTACTAAACCAAAAGAAAGGCTACGAAAGGAAGAGAATAGGCTTTTGGGAATAACACACTCAGGGGAAAATATATTAAAATGTAAGTCAGTGATCCTGACAGTTTAGGCAGTGTTTAGGCCAGCAGAGAAGGCTTTGCTGGCCTTGATGGCCCACCACTGCTAGAAATACTGGACTTCACACCAACTTGGCACTTGGGCCATCCTCAATATGTTACACTGCAATAGTGTGGGGGTGAGGAGGGGCTGATCTGCATACTTAGGGGAATCTGGCCAATCCTCAGGCAGGAAGCCTGGCATGGTAGCTAAGTGAGCCCTTAAATATGAGAGCCTGTGAGTGGAGAACCCACAAGAAAAGAGGTTCACTAGAGAACAATCTGCGGCTTAAAAACAATGGTGTTTTTTGACAAGATATGTACCAAATATCAAAAATACCTCACTCCACTCAAGGGTATGTATCCCTGTGGACGGTGTCATATCTGTAGGTTCGTTGATCGTACAGATAGATTTAAGATGTAGATAGACAGAAGGTTTAGCATATCAAGCAGTTTATGAACTGTGCAAAGACATGAGTGATATACATGCTTGAATGACCCTGTAAGAAAATATATATCAGGAAGACTAAACGCCAGTTACGAGTACGCATTGGTGAACATCTCAGTAGCATCAGCAACAAACATGATAATCCCCAGTGGCAGAACATTTTGCAAGGTTACAATCCTTCTGTGAAAGGAGAAGGAGTGGATATTTAGACTTGGATCCCTAGCACCTAGAGATCTTAATGATGAATTCAGTCTACAGGTCTTTCTGGAACAATAACTCTATGGCCTCACTCTTGCTGCTAAATTAGTCTCTGTCCCCCTTTTTTGTTTATTTGTGAATTCAGAACGAGTTATATCTTGCATTTTGATACTGGTTACATATTTAGCTGTCTGGTTCACTGACACAAATCAATATATATATATATATATATATATATATATATAAAATTGGGCAATGTATTTTCTGCTATAATGGTATGATGATCTGATGATTTTAATTGTACTTGACATTAGTAGCAGACTATAATAGACTATAATTGCTAACATGACATTTAAGGCTGCGGTTCCTTTTGTCTCTATATAAGTCCTCTACATTATGGCTGCAGCATCCTGAAGAGGCTCACGTGACTCCATGGCCAAAACTCACTGACGTCACAGCGATGTAACGCCCGCATCCTGGGTTTCTAGGCTCCTCCTCGTGACTTTGTGAACTAGCCACACCACGCCGAACACATCATTGCAATCTTCACAGACCCATATCCTCATGGATTTCTAACTGGTTATGCAACGTTATTTATACCACACAGTGGGAGGACATTGATTGAGCCTTGTGACGATCCTTGGATGGGTGAGCCGTTTACATCTGGACCAGGTCACTATTATACTGGGGAACTCCCTTCAATGTTGATTGCTCTGTTGAGCTCTATTCACCTGATTTTTTTCAAATATAAAAACCAGCGCAAAACACAAACTATCTCACACCAATCAGTGTAAGTGAACAATAATAAATAATAAACACATGCTTTGGTATAAGTGTCAAAAAAATATTAAAATTAAAAGTCCAGTGATACATATAAAAACAAAAAAATATATTAACAAAAAATCAAGTGACCCATACAAAAAGGAAAAATCCAGTGACACATATAAAAAAAGAAGAAAGAAAAGTCCAGTGCCCCAAAAAACTTTTTCCTTTGATTGAAAATCTTCAATGCCTTTAGTGATCCTTCCACCATCCACCAGTGCAAAAACCAACATGAACCGCACTCACCAGATATTTGGTGAGTATAACGCCTTTCAGGATTATTTAGAGCTCCTGGACCCCCTTTATGACCTCCACTATTTCCACCTCAGAGATATGGATATTCCTCCAATTGTTCCCCTCGCCAACTCCATCAAGTTCCAGGAAGAAAAAAACCAATAGTGTGATACTGTTATGACTAGAGATGAGCGAATCGAACTAGGCGAACCGGAATTCGAGTCGAATTTCAGGAAATATTCGATTCGTGTCGAAACCGAAATTTTGCCTACTTCGGGTGCGCGAATCGAACATTTCCCGATCAGCCGGCAAAAGTGTCCCTGCAGTGAGCTCCGCTATTTCTGACAGTTCTCTGACAGAAGGAACACATGTTTAGCGGTTGAAACATTGTATCTATTAGTTTACATTTAGGATACAGATGTTTCAACCACTGTACATGTGAAGAAGTTGTGAGAGAACTGTCAGAAATAGAGGAACTCTGCACATACACTTTTTGCCGGCTTGGAATTATTCTTCTTTTCATCCTACTTCTTCTTCTTCTTCATCCTCAGAAGAAGAGGATGAGGATGAGGATGAAGAAGAAGAAGAAGAAGAAGAAGAAGAAGAAGTAGGATGAAAAGAAGAATAATTCCAAGCCGGCAAAAAGTGTATGTGCAGAGTTCCTCTATTTCTGACAGTTCTCTCACAGCTTCTTCACATGTACAGCGGTTGAAACATCTGTATCCTAAATGGAAACTAATAGATACAATTTGTATCTATTAGTTTCCATTTAGGATACAGATATTTCAACCGCTGTACATGTGAAGAAGCTGTGAGAGAACTGTCAGAAATAGAGGAACTCTGCACATACACTTTTTGCCGGCATGGAATTATTCTTCTTTTCATTATACTTCTTCTTCTTCTTCTTCTTCTTCTTCTTCTTCTTCCTCATCCTCATCTTCTGAGGATGAGGATGAAGAAGAAGAAGAAGAAGAAGTAGGATGAAAAGAAGAATAATTCCAAGCCGGCAAAAAGTGTATGTGCAGAGTTCCTCTATTCTGCAGATACACTTAGAGGAGCTCTGCAGATACACTTAGAGGAGCTCTGCACATACACTTTTTGCCGGCTTGGAATTAATCTTATTTTCATCCTACTTCTTCTTCTTCTTCTTCTTCATCCTCATCCTCATCCTCAGAAGAAGAAGAGGATGAGGATGAGGATGAAGAAGAAGAAGAAGAAGTAGGATGAAAATAAGAATAATTCCAAACCGGAAAAAAGTGTATGTGCAGAGCTCCTCTAAGTGTATCTGCAGAGCTCCTCTAAGTGTATCTGCAGAATAGAGGAACTCTGCACATACACTTTTTGCCGGAAACCGCTGTATGGAGTGAATGTCCCAGAACTGTCAGAAATAGACTATTTATGACAGTTCTGGGACATTCACTGCATACAGCTGTTTTAACCGCTGTATGGAGGGAATGTCATGGAACTGTCAGAAATAGACTATTAATGACAGTTGTGGGACTGTCCTTCCATACAGCGGTTGAAACATTGTATGTATTTGTTTCCATAAATGGATCCATTTATGGAAACAAATACATACAATGTTTCAACCGCTGTATGGAAGGACAGTCCCACAACTGTCATTAATAGTCTATTTCTGACAGTTCCATGACATTCCCTCCATACAGCGGTTAAAACAGCTGTATGGAGTGAATGTCCCAGATCTGTCAGAAATAGACTATTTATGACAGTTCTGGGACATTCACTGCATACAGCTGTTTTAACCGCTGTATGGAGGGAATGTCATGGAACTGTCAGAAATAGACTATTAATGACACTTGTGGGACTGTCCTTCCATACAGCGGTTGAAACATTGTATGTATTTGTTTCCATAAATGGATCCATTTATGGAAACAAATACATACAATGTTTCAACCGCTGCATGGAAGGACAGTCCCACAACTGTCATTAATAGTCTATTTCTGACAGTTCCATGACATTCCCTCCATACAGCGGTTAAAACAGCTGTATGGAGTGAATGTCCCAGATCTGTCAGAAATAGACTATTTATGACAGTTCTGGGACATTCACTGCATACAGCTGTTTTAACCGCTGTATGGAGGGAATGTCATGGAACTGTCAGAAATAGACTATTAATGACAGTTCTGGGACTGTCCTTCAATGCAGCGGTTGAAACATTGTATGTATTTGTTTCCATAAATGGATCCATTTATGGAAACAAATACATACAATGTTTCAACCGCTGTATGGAAGGACAGTCCCACAACTGTCATTAATAGTCTATTTCTGACAGTTCCATGACATTCCCTCTATACAGCGGTTAAAACAGCTGTATGGAGTGAATGTCCCAGATCTGTCAGAAATAGACTATTTATGACAGTTCTGGGACATTCACTGCATACAGCTGTTTTAACCGCTGTATGGAGGGAATGTCATGGAACTGTCAGAAATAGACTATTAATGACAGTTGTGGGACTGTCCTTCCATACAGCGGTTGAAACATTGTATGTATTTGTTTCCATAAATGGATCCATTTATGGAAACAAATACATACAATGTTTCAACCGCTGCATGGAAGGACAGTCCCACAACTGTCATTAATAGTCTATTTCTGACAGTTCCATGACATTCCCTCCATACAGCGGTTAAAACAGCTGTATGGAGTGAATGTCCCAGATCTGTCAGAAATAGACTATTTATGACAGTTCTGGGACATTCACTGCATACAGCTGTTTTAACCGCTGTATGGAGGGAATGTCATGGAACTGTCAGAAATAGACTATTAATGACAGTTCTGGGACTGTCCTTCAATGCAGCGGTTGAAACATTGTATGTATTTGTTTCCATAAATGGATCCATTTATGGAAACAAATACATACAATGTTTCAACCGCTGTATGGAAGGACAGTCCCACAACTGTCATTAATAGTCTATTTCTGACAGTTCCATGACATTCCCTCCATACAGCGGTTAAAACAGCTGTATGGAGTGAATGTCCCAGATCTGTCAGAAATAGACTATTTATGACAGTTCTGGGACATTCACTCCATACAGCTGTTTTAACCGCTGTATGGAGGGAATGTCATGGAACTGTCAGAAATAGACTATTAATGACAGTTCTGGGACTGTCCTTCCATGCAGCGGTTGAAACATTGTATGTATTTGTTTCCATAAATGTATCCATTTATGGAAACAAATACATACAATGTTTCAACCGCTGCATGGAAGGACAGTCCCAGAACTGTCATTAATAGTCTATTTCTGACAGTTCTATGACATTCCCTCCATACAGCGGTTGAAACCGCTGTATGGAGTGAATGTCCCAGAACTGTCAGAAATAGACAGAAACTGTCACAGAACTGTCCTTCTTCTCATCCTTCTCCTTCTTCTCATCCTTCTTCTCATCCTTCTTCTCATCCTTCTCCTTCTTCTCATCCTTCTCCTTCTTCTCATCCTTCTCCTTCTGCTCATCCTTCTTCTCATCCTTCTCCTTCTTCTCATCCTTCTCCTTCTCCTTCTTCTCATCCTTCTCCTTCTCCTTCTTCTCATCCTTCTTCTTCTGCTTCTCCTTCTCCTTCTTCTCATCCTTCTCCTTCTTCTCATCCTTCTCCTTCTTCTCATCCTTCTCCTTCTCCTTCTTCTCATCCTTCTCCTTCTCCTTCTCATCCTTCTCCTTCTTCTCATCCTTCTCCTTCTTCTCATCCTTTTTCTTCTCATCCTTCTCCTTCTCCTTCTTCTCATCCTTCTCCTTCTTCTCATCCTTCTCCTTCTTCTCATCCTTCTCCTTCTTCTCATCATTCTCCTTCTTCTCATCCTTCTCCTTCTTCTCATCCTTCTTCTTCTCATCCTTCTCCTCCTTCTTCTCATCCTTCTTCTCATCCTTCTTCTTCTCATCCTTCTCCTTCTTCTCATCCTTCTCCTTCTCCTTCTTCTCATCCTTCTCCTTCTTCTCATCCTTCTCCTTCTTCTCATCCTTCTCCTTCTCCTTCTTCTCTTCCTTCTCCTTCTTATCATCCTTCTCCTTCTTCTCATCATTCTCCTTCTTCTCATCATTCTCCTTCTTCTCATCCTTCTCCTTCTTCTCATCCTTCTTCTTCTCATCCTTTTCCTTCTTCTCATCCTTCTTCTTCTCATCCTTCTCCTTCTTCTCATCCTTCTTCTTCTCATCCTTCTCTTTCTTCTCATCCTTCTCCTTCTCCTTCTTCTCATCCTTCTCCTTCTCCTTCTTCTCATCCTTCTCCTTCTTCTCATCCTTCTTCTTCTCATCCTTCTCCTTCTCATCCTTCTCCTTCTTCTCATCCTTCTCCTTCTCCTTCTTCTCATCCTTCTCCTTCTCCTTCTTCTCATCCTTCTCCTTCTCCTTCTTCTCATCCTTCTCCTTCTTCTCATCCTTCTCCTTCTTCTCATCCTTCTCCTTCTTCTCATCCTTCTCCTTCTCCTTCTTCTCATCCTTCTCCTTCTCCTTCTTCTCATCCTTCTCCTTCTCCTTCTCCTTCCTCATCTCCAAGGGCATTTAAATTAAAGGTACAGTGTTCTGCACTAATTTAAAGGCTCTCTGAAGCCTAGAAACCCTTTAAATAAGTCATCTTCGTAGCGGAGAAATTCGCATCGAATCGAATTTCACACTGGAATTCGCCGAATCAGCCGAATCGAATTTTTCATTTCTTCGCTCATCTCTAGTTATGACTCTTACTTAAAATATACTTTAAGCCAGACCACTCACATTTTGAAAGATAATAACCAGCATTTATTGTAGATAAAAACAAAATTCCACAAATCTTGTAGCAGGACCTCACAGCCTTGTACACAGCAGGCTGACAGACTTCAAAGAAAAACGTTCTCCACTTAACAAAATGGCCGCTTGGAACGCATCGCTCGGCGTGCGTTCCGCTCACCGGAAATGACGTAGGAAATGATGTAGGACGTAGGGCGTTGGGACAACCAGCCGGACGTACCTCAACGCGTTTTGCCCCACCCACAAGGCGTTCTCAAGACCATACCTCTTCTTTGAAGTCTGTCATCCTGCTGTGTACAAGGCTGTGAGGTCCTGCTACAAGATTTGTGGAATTTCGTTTTTTATCTACAATAAATGCTGGTTATTATCTTTCAAAATGTGAGTGGTCTGGCTTAAAGTAGATTTTAAGTAAGAGTCATAACAGTATCACACTATTGGTTTTTTTCTTCCTGGAACTTGATGGAGTTGGCGAGGGGAACAATTGGAGGAATATCCATATCTCTGCGGTGGAAATAGTGGAGGTCATAAAGGGGGTCCAGGAGCTCTAAATAATCCTGAAAGGCGTTATACTCACCAAATATCTGGTGAGTGCGGTTCATGTTGGTTTTTGCACTGGTGGATGGTGGAAGGATCACTATAGGCATTGAAGATTTTCAATCAAAGGAAAGTTTTTTGGGGCACTGGACTTTTCTTTCTTCTTTTTTTATATGTGTCACTGGATTTTTTCTTTTTGTATGGGTCACTTGATTTTTTGTTAATATATTTTTTTTTGTTAATTTTTTTTTGTTAATATATTTTTTTGTTTTTATATGTATCACTGGACTTTTAATTTTAATATTTTTTGACACTTATACCAAAGTATATGTTTATTATTTATTATTGTTCACTTACACTGATTGGTGTGAGATAGTTTGTGTTTTGCACTGGTTATTTTAAAAAAATTTTTTGGGTTTTTATACCTGTGCACAGCGGCATTTCACTTAAAGAGGGTGTTAGTGAGTTGGTCCTGGGCACTGTGTTTTTTCTATTTGCATTCTATTCACCTGATGTCCTCAGGTCTGCCTATATGCAGTGAAAGGCTACGGCCCAATGCTTATACTCACCCGTATTTCGGTCACTGAATCTTTGACTGGCAATTTCTGGTCATCCTGATTGTCCCGTTGTCCACTGTGTGATATCAGCCTGCCATCTATCATGGCATTACTGTGACATTTACTACCACTTGATTGCACATGGGGATCATTCCCTTTAGGATTACATGGGTCAGCATTGATTGCACTACATCTTTCTGAGGATATATGGACTGCCTCTATGGTTATAGATGTTGATATAGGGCAACATTTTGGCCATAATTGATGGACTTAAACTTCTACATTACTATCATTTCCTCTATGCCGTAGTCAGTCTCTACCTCAGATCATTTTAGCTCTATCAGTTTATCATTGGGCCTCATAGCCCGCTATTTTTGCAATTCCATACTTGTGTGTCCAGTATGAGTGGAGAGGTTGCCTGCATGCCTGGGCTGGTGTTTTTATAATATGGCAACGTTGTCATTTTTGTTTTATTGTGCAGGGTGGAGGGGTATTAGTATTTTTGATATTTGGTAGATATCTTGTCAATAAACACAATTATTTTAAGCTGCAGATTGTTCTTTAGTGGACCTCTTTTCTTGTGGGTTCTCCACTCATAGGCTCTTTTTTGCAAACATTGCGTTGGTCCTGAGGACACTACGCCTAAATCCAGGATGAGTCGGCAAAACATTATATTAATCTAAATTTTCTTCTGCAGTGGATCCCGATTTTGCCTTTAATATATTACTTAATTATGAGACAGCCTGGTCAGCAGGGAAGTGGAGTGGAATATGGAGTGAGGAAGTGCTGTTGGTGTGAAGTCTGGGAGGAAGCCCCAGAGAAGGGTGATCTGCCTACAGGCTAAATCTGGACAGAAGGACCTCCACTGTCCACTGTCCCAAAGCCTGTCAGCAAGGAAGGAGCCAGCCCAGCGTAAGACCTGAATGCAGCTTCAACCTTTAAAGCTACAGGAACAGGACAGTTTGAGTATTTCTACACCCTTTGGGCCTGCTGAGGGCAGTCAGGTGCTGAATCCAACTAGTTCTCCCTGGGACTACATTTTTTGTGTTTCTCAGAATTCCTTGCCCTGGGATACTCTCATGACAGCCAGGTGGATGAGAGGATTTTCATCTGGGGTCTGGAGAGGTTAATTTAAGGGGACCAAGTGCTCCTTGCAAAGACTGTGTGCTAATCTGTCAGAATGAAAGTGCCACTCTTGAAGGAAAAGAGACGATCCATTTGTTCTTTTGTGATTTTGCTGTATTCTTGCTATTTTTGTCTTTCAAGTTGTCCAGTTCCAATGGGCATCCCATATACCTCTAGACCCCATCCAAGTTGTTAACCCCTAATAAAAATAACAAAAAAAACAAACTCATGGACTGTTTACTGACTTTGGATGAACATGTGGAAAATGCATGTTGCTTGCTGTGCAGAGCTTAGGGGGATCCAAGAACTCAGCCGCCCTCAAGAGGGTAGCACTACATAAGATACAACACTGCATTGGAATGCCAGTGGTGGGCCAGCGGATATTTTCGAAGCTTTGAACATATAAGAGTGATATCTCGTAATAATAATCAATTAAAAAAGAAAAATTATGGGAATTCACACACTCCCAATGTAGCTGTAAATTTTAAGTATTCAGAGCAACTTACTGCTGAAGTTTAATTTATTTATTTATTACAGCTACTTATATAGTGCTGTCAATTTACGCAGCGTTGTTACACATATATATTGTACATTCACATCAGTCCCTAACCCTCAAGGGGTGTACAATCTAAGGTCCCTAACTCACATTCATACATACACATAATAGGGCCAATTTAGACAGGAGCCAATTAGCCTACCAGCATGTCTTTGGAGTGTGGGAGGAAACCGGAGAACTCGGAGGAAACCCACGCAGGAACAGGGAGAACATGCAAACTCCAGGCAGGTGGTAACTAGAGATGAGCGAATCGAACCTGGTGAAGTGGAATTCGTTTCGAATATCAGGAAAAATTCGATTCGCATCGAATCCGAATTTTAGCAAACTTCGGGTGCACGAATCGAATTTTTCCCGATCAGCCGGCAAAAGTGTCACTGCAGAGAGCTCCGCTATTTCTGACAGTTCATTTACAGCGGTTGAAACATTGTATCTATTTGTTTCCATTTAGGATACAGATGTTTTTATTCGGTAATAAATAGATACAATGTTTCAACCGCTGTAAATGTGAAGGAACTGTCAGAGAACTGTCAGAAATAGCGGAGCTCTCTGCAGATACACTTTTTGCTGTACTGGAATACTTCTTCTTTTCATTCTTCTTCTTCTTTTCATTCTTCTTCTTTTCATTCTTCTTCTCATTCTTCTTCCTCTTCTTTTCATTCTTCTTCTTCTTCTTTTCATTCTTCTTTTCATTCTTCTTCTTCTTCTTTTCATTCTTCTTCTTCTTCTTTTCATTCTTCTTCTTCTTTTCATTCTTCTTTTCATTCTTCTTCTTCTTCTTTTCATTCTTCTTCTTCTTCTTTTCATTCTTCTTCTTCTTTTCATTCTTCTTCTTCTTCTTTTCATTCTTCTTTTCATTCTTCTTCTTCTTCTTTTCATTCTTCTTCTTCTTCTTTTCATTCTTCTTTTCATTCTTCTTCTTCTTATTTTCATTCTTCTTTTCATTCTTCTTCTTTTCATTCTTCTTCTTCTTTTCATTCTTCTTCTCATTCTTCTTCTTCTTCTTTTCATTCTTCTTCTTCTTCTTTTCATTCTTCTTTTCATTCTTCTTCTTCTTCTTTTCATTCTTCTTCTTCTTCTTTTCATTCTTCTTTTCATTCTTCTTCTTCTTCTTTTCATTCTTCTTCTTCTTCTTTTCATTCTTCTACTTTCATTCTTCTACTTATATAGTGCTGTCAATTTACGCAGCGTTGTTACACATATATATTGTACATTCACATCAGTCCCTAACCCTCAAGGGGTGTACAATCTAAGGTCCCTAACTCACATTCATACATACACATAATAGTGCCAATTTAGACAGGAGCCAATTAGCCTACCAGCATGTCTTTGGAGTGTTGGAGGAAACCGGAGAACTCGGAGGAAACCCACGCAGGAACAGGGAGAACATGCAAACTCCAGGCAGGTGGTAACTAGAGATGAGCGAATCGAACCTGGCGAAGTGGAATTCGTTTCGAATATCAGGAAAAATTCGATTCGCATCGAATCCGAATTTTAGCAAACTTCGGGTGCACGAATCGAATTTTTCCCGATCAGCCGGCAAAAGTGTCACTGCAGAGAGCTCCGCTATTTCTGACAGTTCTGACAGTTCATTTACAGCGGTTGAAACATTGTATCTATTTGTTTCCATTTAGGATACAGATGTTTTTATTCGGAAATAAATAGATACAATGTTTCAACCGCTGTAAATGTGAAGGAACTGTCAGAGAACTGTCAGAAATAGCGGAGCTCTCTGCAGATACACTTTTTGCTGTACTGGAATACTTCTTCTTTTCATTCTTCTTCTTCTTTTCATTCTTCTTCTTCTTCTTTTCATTCTTCTTTTCATTCTTCTTCTTCTTTTCATTCTTCTTCTTCTTCTTTTCATTCTTCTTTTCATTCTTCTTCTTCTTCTTTTCATTCTTCTTCTTCTTCTTTTCATTCTTCTTCTTCTTTTCATTCTTCTTCTTCTTCTTTTCATTCTTCTTCTTCTTCTTTTCATTCTTCTTTTCATTCTTCTTCTTTTTCTTTTCATTCTTCTTCTTCTTCTTTTCATTCTTCTTTTCATTCTTCTTCTTTTCATTCTTCTTCTTCTTCTTTTCATTCTTCTTTTCATTCTTCTTCTTCTTCTTTTCATTCTTCTTTTCATTCTTCTTCTTCTTCTTTTCATTCTTCTTCTTCTTCTTTTCATTCTTCTTTTCATTCTTCTTCTTCTTCTTTTCATTCTTCTTCTGCTTCTTTTCATTCTTCTTCTTTTCATTCTTCTTTTCATTCTTCTCATTCTTCTTTTCATTCTTCTTTTCATTCTTCTTCTCATTCTTCTTTTCATTCTTCTTCTTCTTCTTTTCATTCTTCTTCTTTTCATTCTTCTTTTCATTCTTCTCATTCTTCTTTTCATTCTTCTTTTCATTCTTCTTCTCATTCTTCTTTTCATTCTTCTTCTTCTTCTTTTCATTCTTCTTCTTTTCATTCTTCTTTTCATTCTTCTTCTTCTTCTTTTCATTCTTCTTCTTCTTCTTTTCATTCTTCTTTTCATTCTTCTTCTTCTTCTTTTCATTCTTCTTCTTCTTCTTTTCATTCTTCTTTTCATTCTTCTTCTTCTTCTTTTCATTCTTCTTTTCATTCTTCTTCTTTTCATTTTTCTTTTCATTCTTCTTCTTCTTTTCATTCTTCTTCTTCTTCTTTTCATTCTTCTTCTCATTCTTCTTTTCATTCTTCTTCTTCTTCTTTTCATTCTTCTTCTTCTTTTCATTCTTCTTCTTCTTCTTCTTTTCATTCTTCTTCTTCTTTTTCTTTTCATTCTTCTTCTTCTTTTTCTTTTCATTCTTCTTTTCATTCTTCTTCTTCTTCTTTTCATTCTTCTTCTTCTTCTTCTTTTCATTCTTCTTCTTCTTCTTTTCATTCTTCTTCTTCTTCTTTTCATTCTTCTTTTTCTTCTTTTCATTCTTCTTCTTCTTCTTTTCATTCTTCTTTTCATTCTTCTTCTTCGTCGTGCCCCGTGACTGCCCAAATGAGTGAAGTGTAAGGCTGGAATTCTACTTTAAATTGCTATAATCAAACCACAAGATAAATCGCAGCAAAAGGTAACCCTACAGCCATAGATTCACTGTTTCCAGTAACCCAGAGACTGCGCAGCATGTAAAAAAAAAAAAGTTTAATAAAAGAAGGGTGTAAATAATACGAAGCTTACCTATTGCTCCCTTACATTCCACTCTCTTTTATGGGTGTCTCCCTTTCATTATTGCATATTGCATGGGTTTACCAGTGGCAAGATTTCCCAGCTTATAGTGAGCCTGTTTTTTGCCCATGCAGGGCAAAGTAACACATTCAGTTAACCGTAGCTCTGGCTGGATACACATATTTACCTCCCTTTCTCTCCCTTGCCAATCTTTTTACTAATGGTAATAAAGGGAGAAAGCCCTGGGCAAGATCCAAAATCACATCCTAAGGCTTTTACAGAGTTAAGGACCCTTTCTAGCACCAAGAGAAATCACTAGGTGCTTCATTGGTCAATAAAAACCATGCCTGCCATAACCAAAAGCACTGGGTAGTTCTCTTTGCTCTTGAAGGCTGAAAAGAAAAAGAAAGCAAAGGGAAGGGAAGTAATAAAAGCAACTGTGAATGGTGTAAGGTAAGTGAACCTCTTAACCATGCATAGACAAAGCACAGCTTAACATCAAGGACTAATGCACACAAGATGTTTGCCTAACTCTCCTAAATGCCTTTCCTCCTGGCAGCTGCATTTTGGCAAAAAAATGCTTGATGTGTGTAAACGCAGTAAATGCGTCTAGGCGCATTTCGGCATGTCAAGTGTTTGGGTGTTAATTCATTTCATTGGCCAGAATAATAATTTATTCTGGCCTTTGAAATGAATTCACGCTCAAGCGCTGATGTGCCTAGCGTTAAGGCACATGTAGACGTTAATACGTATGTGTGCACAGACACATAAGCTAACATGGAGGGGCGTTTAGAGGCAGAAAAAAATGCCAGAAGCCTCTAAAAGCAGCATTTTTAACCTTGAGTGTGTATGAGGCCTTCGTATTTGAATCTGCAAATCTTACTTATGGGCATACTTGTGCAGAAGGAAGAGTCTCAGTGTTCATTGACCAGGGCAACTGGTTGGTGATTCAACTGAAATATTAGTTCTGAATGCATTGGTCATTTCATGAGCGCACGTTTATCTTTCATTTTTATTGCATTGGGTGCAAAACGTTTGGTATGAATAATTAATCGGTGTCCAACAAATCGAAAGCATATAAATGCTCCAGAGATATGGCTTGACTAAAAATGTTCCTACTCCTCAAAATCAAATAATGCTTTTATCCTCAGTTTCAATAGGTAATTTCACTAAATTACAATCATCTTAATTCTCCCTTTCCCCCCCTAGAAATTTGTCTAACAACCATTTTTGACATTAGGAAAAAAATTTTGAAATGGAACACTAAAGATACAAAAGAAAATCCAATTCCAGGCACAGAATCGCAGTATAGCAAATGACTGCTTATCACGCCATTCACAAAGGGTTATATTTCCATTTGTCAAAGATGTAATACTAATTATTCATTGGCCTTTGAAAACCCTTTGTTTTGAAATCTTTGCTCTAGAAAACACAGACAGATATTAATTTTTTAGCCATGTGTCTCATAAATGAAGGCCATTCTGCTATACTTAATGACAAGGCTGAGGCAGCAAGATGTCATTTGTTTTTTTTTTTTTCTCAGTTTTCAAATTGCTTTCTAAATGAACTACAGCTGTGAGGGCCAGGTGCAGTGATCCCCTTAGAAAGAGCAGGAAATGATGAAATCCAAAAATTCAAAGTGTGATGGATGTCAGCTACCGATTCTGTATGTGAGGTCACCCTGGTGCACCTGGTGCTATCTCCACAACACAATTACTGTACATTTCTGCAGCAAATAAATAGATGCACATGTCTAATGTGCGCACAACAATATAAAAGAACCCTCCATAATTATTCTTTTGTCAGGGATTGTTTTTGTTATATTTTGCATCACTAGATTTTATCTTTTTAATGAAATATCTTTTATTTATTATTCTTGTTACTGTTTTTATTATTATTATTACTATTATTCCTTTCTGCTTTGTGTGGGTGTATGTTTATGTGTGTGTATGCGTTTTGAATACTGTTTGTTATAGTAGTATAGAAGTATTTGTTTAACTTTTGTATTAGGTTCATACTGTATATCATACTATGTTAAAAAAGTATTGTATATTCTATTATCACTTTATATTGAATCCGTATTTATTTAGGGCTTCTGGTTTATTCATGTTTATATTATTATAATTATTTTATTACATTGTTATTATTTTTTTCATATTTTTTATTGTATAGCTTTTCTTATTGTTCTACATAAAATGTGTATATTTCTATATAAAAAAATACAGTTCTGATACAAAATGAATTACTATTTATAAGTGGACATATTTTGTGATTGCTGCTAAAAAATAATTAGAAAATATTAGGTAGCGCCAATTATACTTTTTCATAAATTTCGTAAAAAAACACATTTTTATAAAGATATTTTTTTTTTATTGCATGATGAAGTATCAAAAATATTAATTCAAACTGAACTAAATTTTTTTTAGATTTCTGCAGTAATGAATTAAGGAGTAGATTAAAAAATGAAACCTTGGATTCTATAATGTATATATCACAGAAGCCCAGATCTAATTTTTTAGCCTGCTCTTTAAACTATGTCTGATTGGGATCCCTAATATCTATTATCAGTATAGATGTAGAGCTGAAAGCGGTATTAAACCCAAAACAAAAAAATTTATATTTTGCAACTTATCAATCATTAAATGTGCTGGCTGCATTAGTTTTCTTTTTAGGCTTTTTTTCCCTCTGTTTTCACCTGGTGATATGACCAGTATCAGACCAGTAACCTCCAGTATCAGAGTGCACCAGTGCTGGATCGAGGAGAATAGGGGCACTTTTGGACAACAGCATTGTCAGTTTTGGGGAGGGGAGTTGTTAAATGGACTTGCAGGTTTACACTAACAAATTGAAGCCAAACGCCACCTAATACTTTATAAGCAGTTACAGCAAACATTTTTTTTCCTTTTGGGATAAAGGTTCTACATAAAGAAATAAAAGCCAATGATTGTAATTGGCTTGTCTCATCTCTGTAACTGCTACATTCTGCTGGAGAGCTTGTTCTTTTGAACAGATTTACTGGCTGGATCACTATAAAATCCACTTAAAATATAAGAAAGAAAGCCTAGCAAAGAAAATTAATGCAACCATCGCGTTTAAGAATTGGTAATCTGCAATATAATACATATTTGCTTTTGGGTTTGATACCACTTTAAAGTGGAACTTCACCCAAAAGGGAAGTTCCACTTGTTTGCGTCCTCCCCCTCCCTCCACATTTGGCACTTTTTAGGGGGGAGCGGGTACCTGGTTTTGTCAGATCGCTGCGGTGATGTTTTGGCCCCTCCTCCTTCCCCCCCACAGCCACGCTGCGGGACCATTCACAATGACTAGCGCGGCATGCGCACGTGCAGTAGCAAACTGGCTGTGAGGCTGGAAGGTTTTCCTTACCTAAGATGCTCAAACGTACATATTCGCCAGCACACCACGGATCTCGATATGGTCCAAAAAGGTTTTTATTCCAAAAAGATCACATCACAAAGAAAAGTGCAATGTTTCGGAGCCACACAGAATCCCTTCATCAGGCATTACCTAAGATGCTGGCGCCTGTACCCGAAGCCGCAGGAAGAATTGACTCAAGTAAGGACATTGCTGGATCCCAGTACAGGTAAGTGCACTTATATTAAAAGTCAGCAGCTACAGTATTTGTAGCTGCTGACTTTTATTTTATTTTTGTGGAGACTGGAGCTCCTCTTTAAGCACAAGTGGATATTTTCAATTTAATTTTTAAATAACAAAACATATGCTGTTCCATGGCAAAGCTTAAAATTCAAAATGGCATTTTGGCCAAAGAAGGGCACTTTGGTTTGCAGATATGCTAATTTGTAATAATAATCTGAATATATTGTAAATACATGCATGGCAGATGTCTGGACACTATTACATAAAAGACAGTTGGCTATACAAAAACAGGGATCAACACAAAGCACTGAACTAAATAATGTTCTTTTATAAAAAAGGAAAATGTAATTTAGATGCGTTGTTTATCAAAAACCAGTAAGATTTCAGCCATTATTTTCTAAACTGGTTTTTGTAAAATTTTCTAAAGTGGTTGCTATAGATTGGTATTTTTATAAAACAACCCCTTAATGAGGTTAACGGGAGAAAATTAAAATACACTGCACTGATCATAGGAACCAGTCATATTTTACCTATCAGCTTTTCTAACCTACAGTATAATACACAGATAAGACATGGAAGATGAATGGTTTCTTTGATCAACACATTTGCTTTTTCCTGATTAGCTCTTTTAGGAGCTCATCCCTATTATGCAGGTGCATGGGTGGACATGTTATGCTACAGGAAGTAAATGGGGGTTATTGAGGCATAAAGATGGAACCAACTAGGGAAGCAGGTGGCCAGAATAGGAGAGGACCCTTCTTGTCACTAATGAAGGAGCAAAGCTCAAAAGGAATTCCTAAGTAATGCTTATATTGTAATAATAATAATCGTTCAGGGCCTATTCATTGCTCTTCAGTGTGGTGCATTGCAGGGTGGCACAACACACAATGTGTTACATTTTTTAAAAAAATGGTGCATACATGATTTTTGATCAATTTTGGTGCATTGCTGGCCCACTCAAATAAATAGGCTGCCCAACACCTTGCCTATTAGCATGAAGCAAAACACACGTTATACACGTACATTAGCACAATGCACCAAGATAGGCTAGGGAGACTTGGACCAGTGTGAAAGCAGATTATATTTGCTTGTGTTTGCTTGCTTTCGGTTATGAATGTATCACCTGAAAATATTACACTCACTCTTACCAAATAGTATTTATTTTGCTAAATTATGTTATGTATATATCATTATATCATAAACAAATATCACTTTTTAAATAAAGACTGGTTTCACCTTTTTTAAATATTTGTTGAATTGCCAGCATTGATGTTCTCTTGCAGCTTCTTTAGATCTAAAATTAACTACATACATGTACTTCAGCAACTGCTGCCCTTCATTGTTAAAGGTGGGCTTCCTGATGACGACCACAAAGGGACTTTTCTTCAACAAATAGTTTCCATAGGAGAGCATATTGTGACGTATTGTACTCTCAACCTCACCCTGTGCAGACATTTTCCAACTCGCAGAATTTCAAGTTAGAGAATTAAGAGATTCAGATTGATCATTTTTTATTTCTTAATAAAAATAAAACAAAAATAGTGCAAGAATTTTTTTACAGAAATTGTATTACAAGTTAAGCAATTCGCACCCATAAAAAAATTGGAAAAAATGTTTTTTGTGCAGATTCAAATCCACTGCAGAGTAAGTCCTATATATATTACTAAAGTTATTGGCTCTTATAAATAACCCTTAGCATTTCTTAATTGTTTTCATGGTAAGCGAGAGCAGCTGAGCTGCAAAAGCAGCCATTTTTTCTGGTTCCTGAGGCAGACATTTACAGAAATAACATAATTGATTAAAGGGTCTGAGAGGTATGTTGAAGGGATGTTTAGGTGTTTATGATGCTCAACAGACACATCCTTAAGGCCAATTTTCTAAATGTTTCTATATTTCCATCTAACAAGGTTTAACAATCTGAAACCAACATATTATTCAACAAAATAAATTATGATTTGAAAGACACAATATAAAATATGAATCTGTGGCACTACCCCCAAAGGAGCTTCTGGATAATTTAGGTTTTCTATTCTGCCCCTCGACTTCAAGAACAACCCCAGCCTCTCTGATACACTTGGTTGAGTAACAGTTACTGCATGCACTTATAGGAACGCAAGTATGGATGCCCTTAACTTGACTGTGAATTAGTATCAGGAAATAGACACAAGACCGTTTAGTGGTAAATGAACTCAATGTATTGGTATAGGTAAGAGTAAATGATGGTATGAGCATAAATGAGCAAACACAAGGTAAGTAAAGACACAGTCCACTAGACAGCATAATCACTATGCCAAAGTAACTTAGAATAGAGTTCTGTACCACTAGACTGGAATCAACACATAAGTCAGCAATAAACTGTGGATATAAGCAGTAACTGCAATGCAAATAGTAGTAGAATAACTAGTCTAGAGTGCATTCTAGGAGAATGGCTAGGATATGATGCAATGTCTCCCGAGAGGTACCTCAGGACAGTCTTTAGTCATAACTCTTCAGCTGGCTATTGTTGAGGCCCAGTTGCACCGTTGGTGCACATGAGAATAGTCCCAGTCAAGTCTGCAGGCAGCAATGAAGCTACTAGATGGCTGTATGGTCAGTTCCTAAAGGGCTCAGTCTCTCCAGCAGCTGATAGTAAATTCTCAGCAGCAGCTCACCAGTACCAGTAATGTTACAGCTTACACACAACGATTATCCCACTTTCTACTCTGCACACATGTGCTTCTGGCTATTGACATGCCAATACTCAGCAGTCCAGATCCCGCTCATGCTGCCAACATGCAGCAGTGATGATGCATACTGGACAGTGATGTGCACTCCCTGGTTTCCCTTACAGCAAAAGGAAACTGTGTCCTGTACAGCCTGAGAAAATGCAGCTCTTTCCCCTCCTCCTAGCAACCTATCTCTGGGAAATGCAGTTCAAAAATCTTGATTATAGTAGAGTCACTCTCCTCTAGACTACAGTTCCCACAATGCAATGTGGCCTGATTCAGTCTATTAAACAGTTTCTGCTCAGAAGCTCCCTCCTCTTGCTGATATAGCCGTTAACCAGTGCAGCACTGCAGGGCAGCAGCCACAGTGGGCAGCTGCAGTTAGCGCCTCTCTCACTCTCCCATCACAGCCAAGAACCTGGCTATGAATACCATGCATATTTTTTCTTTGTGTATTTATTAGTCTTTTGCTCCGTGAAATATAGTTGTGCTTGGTGTCTATCTGATTGTCACCCTCTCATATGTCAGTGTAATCACTATTTTATGAATATAACTGTGTCATAGAAGGACTTTTGGAAATTGCATAAAACGTAACACTGGACAGTTCATCTGTATGTCACTATAGAGCACTAACCCCAGTCTAACATATGTACACTATATTGCCATAAGTATTGGGACTCCTGCCTTTACACACATGAACTTTAATGGTATCTCAGTCTTAGTCCATAGGGTTCAATATTGAGTTGGCCCACCCTTTGCAGGTATAACAGCTTCAACTCTTCTGGGAAGGCTGGCCACAAGGTTTAGGAGCCTTAGGTGCCTGCCTCACAGTCTCCGCTCTAATTCATCCCAAAGGTCTTCTATTTGGGTTGAGGTCAGGACTCTGTGCAGGCCAGTCAAGTTCCTCCACCTCAAACTCACTCATCCATGTCTTTATGGGTCTTGCTTTGTGCACTGGTGCAAAGTCATGTTGGAACAGGAAGGGACCATCCCCAAACTGTTCCCACAAAGTTGGGAGCATGAAATTGCCCAAATTGTCTTGGTATGCTGATACCTTAAGAGTCCCGTTCACTGGAACTAAAGGGCCAAGCCCAAACCCTGAAAAACAACCCCACACCATAATCCCCCTCCACCAAACTTTACACTTGGCATAATGCAGTGAGGCAAGTACCTCTCCTGGCAGACATGTCCATCGGATATCCAGACAGAAAAGCGTAATTCGCCACTCCAGAAAACGTGCTTTACACCACTGCATCCGACACTTTGCATTGCACTTTGTAATGTAAGACTTGGATGCAGCTGCTTGGCCACGGAAACCCATTCCATGAAGCTCTCTATGCACTGTTGTTGCACTAATCTGAAGGCCACATGAAGTTTGGAGGTCTTTAGCTAGAAAGTTGGCAACTTCTACTGTGCGGTTCAGCCTGCGCTGACCCTGCTCTGTCATTTTACGTGGTCTACCACTTCGTGGCTGAGTTGCTGTTGTTCCCAGCTGCTTCCACTTTGTAAAAATACCACTAACAGTTGACCATGGAATATTTAGTAGCAAGGAAATTTCATGTATGGACTTATTGCACAGGTGGCAACCTATCACGGTACCACACTTGAATTCACTGACCTCCTGAGAGCAACCCATTCTTTCGCAAATGTTTATAGAAGCAGTCTGCATGCCTAGGTGCTTGATTTTATACACATGTGGCCATGGAGGTGATTGGAACACCTGAATCCAATGATTTGGAGGGGTGTCCCAATATTTTTGGCAATATAGCACATATTCCTCCTACTATTCTCCAGACTATGTATGACAGGGATTTGCTGTATGACATGACTAAGTTGAAATGCTTTCTGACTCTACTAATTACTTTTTATAATATTGCTAGAAATGTTAAAAACTACCTGCCTGGCATCTAACGTTCTCTGCTTTCCATCTACTTTGGAGCTATTTTCTGTTAATTATGCTGTATACTGAAATGTTTCTTATGTTAAATGTATTGGATTCCAAGAATGTATAGCACACACCTCATCAGAGGTTCATCAGACCTCATTATTGTCACACATGTTACAGGATGAAAAGGCAGGAGGAGAGTTGGAAAATAGTGGCAGGGTGCTGTGCAATGTTGCCTGCACAAGGACTTTTATGGTAGGATCATCAGATACATTTTAATGAAAGCTGCAGATTAAAGAGGTTGAAAATTATTTTTGAAATTACTTTAGCATGTTGAAGCTTATATGAGATTTTAGTGAACAAGTCTACACATTTAAAAAGAAAACGGTGGCAAAATGTTTCTTGGTTATACATCTCTTTTGGGTCACAGATGTATATTTACTGTCAGGTGAGTTCCTGACTGATATAGGCTCTCTATAGGTGATATTCTGCTGGGAGGACTTGCAAATAACTGGAGCAACAATCGGGCAAGCCAAAGTAGATACTGGAGCCTTCTTTTAGCAGAAGACTTCGGCACTCTCTGTTTATAGCAGCCACTATGAATAGCTGTGAATTCTAAGAGGTGGTTATTTGCAGTGGGCAAAGGTGAGTTTTAATCTCAGCCTGGAAAAAAGGCCAGGTCACATGTGCGGTCTGGACTTAGAATGCAATGTCATCCACTGGCTTAAAGCATCTGATGATAAGATATGTCAAGACAGTTGCTGGTTGTCCAATACCAGATGGGTCAAAGCTGAGAAAGGATGGAAACAAAAAAATAATTCTATTTAGATACTTTGCTCTATGCTTCGCAAAACAGCCAGGTCAATGCAGGTGGGATAAGGACAGCCTCTTACAGGACAGTATAGACAAGCCCTTAAGAAAGTCTTTGATCCTTTTCACATTGGGAAGACTCCATTTAGATCAGCAGGGGATCTGCTGAGCAGACACAGACCAAGCCCACTCTGCTCTATAAACAACCAGGTGTACCATGCTTGAGCAATGAGCAATTTCTGCCTCTCAGATAAGTTCCCATTGACACCAATGATCTTTTTTTGCTATTTGTAAGAGGGCAATTATTCCCATTAAACACAAACGTAAGAAGCACTTTTGCTACTGACCATCACACTAATGTACAGTGAGCTAAAGATACAATAAATATATTCAGGGATTCCTTGAGGTAAGAAAGATATTTCAAGAGATCCTCCATGTTCAGAATGTTGAGAAAGGATTGATTAGTGAATGAGGAGAAGCTAAGTGAAAATTCCCTTTGCAAAAACCACCCAATCGTGCAAGAAAAATTAAAAAAGAACTATTTTTTTTCTTGAGTGATTGATCTCAGTATGGCTTTACCTCCTTTAACGCTTTGATGTCGACGTCACACAAATATGCGGCCTCACAGAACTGGGCTTTTTTCTGTGGGGCCGCATATTTGCTTACCTGTCTTTGTGCTGGGAATGCGCCGCATTGTTCCCAGCACAAAGACCACAGTGTCACTGAGAGCCCCGGGTCCCGTTCTAATGATCGGAACCAGGGATTCCCGATTCCAGGTCACATGATTGCTGTGATAGCCTTTGATTGGCTATGACAGTGATCAGTCACTATGCAGCCTGGCCCCCTTGTTTTTTTTCTCTCTCTATGAATGGAGAAGAGAGATACATTGTATCTCTCTAACTCCTGGCATAGAGAGAAAAAAAAAATGTTTGTAAAAAAAAAGATAAACAAATATTAAAAAAATAAGATTACAAATAAAGAAAAAAATACCTAGATCAAGGTTTGATCTAGTTCAGTGCCAGGGTTATTGTTTGGGTCAAGGTCAGGGTCAAAGTTCAGGGTCAAAGGTCAGGATTTAAAAAAAAAATGGTATCAGTGTCAGTTAGTGTCAATGTCAGTGTGTTTTAGGTAAAAAAAAAAAAAGGCAAAAACAAAATGCATTTTTACTGGGTTGTACTACACGTACAAACAACAAATAACATACACATATATGGTATCACTGCGATCATTAAGAACTGGAGAATTTATTTTGGGTTGTTCTTTGGTGGTAGGTTATGGTAGTAATAAGAAACACACAGCTAAATAAAAAAAATGATTTTTTTTTTTACTATTTTGGGCCAATTTTCCTTGGATAATAAAAAAAAATCAGGAGATATCCATTACCATTTACCATCAAATGAAAGCCCAATTTGTCCTGAAAAAAAATGTGGTATAATTCACCTGGATGCACAAAGTAGTTGTGATGATATGAACGGTTTAACTAACACATGTCAACGTTGCAAAATTGTGCTTAGGCATTTAGATTTGTTTTACCCTTAGGCGTGAAAGGGTTAATAAACTAAGTGAAAATTCACTTTGATATGTGAACAACCTTTATGCTCCATTCCCATCAGGGCATTTCAAATCACGTATGGAATCACTGTGATTCTGCCTGCAATTTGAAAATGCTCTTTGAAAGTGTGAAAACGCATGATCGCATGTTCAGGTGCTATTCATTTCAATGGCACCTGAAAATGCAGGGTGTTTCTGCCACAATTTCGGCACAGTTTTCTACACAGCAAGCGCACCGCGATCACACAAACAAAATTATGAGACGCACGTGCCTTCCTGAATGTTTGCACAAAAACAAAATTTGCCTCAGCATTTGCCGCACAGAAAACGTGCCGCGATTGTGGCAAAAACTCCCTGCGTTTTCAGGTGCCATCGAAACTGAACACATGATTGTGCATTTTCACACTTTCACAGCGCATTTTCAAATCGCAGGCAGAATCACGGCCTGCGATTTGAAACACTCCAATGTTAATGGAGCCTTAGTAATTCAACTAGTGAAGTTTGTGCTCTTTGAAAATTATAAGAAAATATTAAACATTGCAGGATTGAAGAATATACCCTGACCATGGCGGCTGAGGTCATTCCTCAGCATTGGACTCCTGTGGTCGGTTGAGCAGCATCCATCCCTTCATATGCAGGCTTGACTTACACATTTTCGTTTTTCTGCTGAATTTATTTTATATATGCTTCAGAATTGAACTGATTCAGAATTGAACATTTGATTGTACTGTTAATATATCCTGTAATTTTTTAATAAAAACACCATTTGCAAAATTTCTTAGAAGGCATCTAATTTCCAATCTGTGTTTTTTGCTTCTGAATTTTCCTTGTTTTTTTCCACCTGCCAGTGGTGTTTCCAATGATTCTGCTATCTTACTATGCAAAAATCTTTTCCGTTATTCAATATTTTCCCCTCACTGAGCATAAGCATATGATTATACAATTAAAGCATGCTTTGTTTAGGCATAATTTTATGTGGAACAGTTAAGAAATATCATGTTTAACTGTGCTTAATGTACATTTCTACTTAATGATATTTAAGTGCTCTACTGGTATGCTCGGGAGAGACAATAAAGATCATTATTACAAGATTTGCATCTCTGTGAGCTTCTAAATATTATACATAACTGAATTTCATCCTCACTTCCATAGCGTTTTAGCATCAAAGTGAAATTAGATAAAAATTATATTATACATTTTTCAGTATTTGCATTTTTCTTTATATTTACAGCTTTTGTGACTTTAAAGAATAAATCTTGTATGCACACTTTAAATTGCCCACTTGCCAAATCCCTAGTGCAGTATCAGGATATAGCCCTTTACGAATAGTCACATAAGTATAGGTTTGTTCAATAGGAAATAAAGAAGTGGGTTTTCAGTAAGTATATTATTAGTGCATTTGCGACAGAAACAATTGAGTACTGTCCGTGGTACTTTTTTTATTTGCACTAACATACAATTTTGAGGACAAGCTTTCGGGGAGTGTCCCCTTCTTCAAGGTCCAAGCAGTACTATCAGTATATAGTACTGCTTGGACCTTGAAGAAGGGGACATACCCCGAAAGCTTGTCCACAAAATTGTATGTTAGTGCAAATAAAGAGAGTAGGAAAACCCATGTAGATTTTTTTCGGTCTGTTTTCTATCGTAAAGATTATCCTTCACTTCCTATGCTGGAGATGCAGCAGGAATTGAGAGGAAATATCTATGAAATGGTGTTAATATCTCTCATAAAAAGTTGTCACCAGAATAAAGATTCTGGAAGATGTACCCTCACCTTTTGTTCTGGTGACCACTCATCTTCTCAGGGGGCAATGGACCACTTTATACTGATTCATGACATAAGTTTTATATAAATCTATAAAAACGTTGTTGAATAATGTTGTATGTGTCTAGTTCCTAGCAGCAGGCTTAGTTCTCTGAAGGAGAAAAGAGAAAATTATGAAAACCAAATGACAGATGAGTTGCTAGGCAAAGGCATTTTAAGGGTCCGTGTTAGCGAGCTTTGAGCTTGTGTCTTTGAAATCAGTTTGACATCAATTTGAGACACCTATGAGACACTTATTTAGAACTGATTATCAAGTACATTTGACCTACAATTTACCTGGTTTTAGAGGGTTTTGCGCTCCTGAAGACTTGAGTGATAATGCAAAACCTATTCACAGAGAGCAAAAGCCTGCTGACACAGGTCCTAATGGTTTTGTGTTAGTGTATGGTTTTGTTATCACTGTGGTGTAACATTGTATTGAAACATTATGATAGAGCTGGCTGAACAGAAACCCTGGAATTCATAAAGATTGGAGAAGACAGATTTTACCAAAGTGTCAAATTCATGTACCTGTCTAGAACTTGTACTTGAATTTGGCACATGCTGCACCACTTTTAGAATGCACACAAGACACTTTAGCATAATGTGTCTGAGCCAGGGTGTCTCTCTGTAACCCCCAAGAGTTAATGAATCTTACTTAACTCCACATTTGTAAGATAGTGGATGTAAGAACACAGAATAATATCCGTCAATCATGTGCACCGTGCAATGGACCAAAAGATGCATCTCATAATCCAATCCTGGAGCACAAGCCATGTGCATCCTCCCTACAATTTTGGTGAACCCTAAGTTGGAAGGATGTAACAGCTGTTGGTATGTGGAGGAGCTTGTGAAAGCTGTCCAGGGGCAATAGACTTTATGGAACTTTTATTTTCCGTTATAGAGAGAATCCATTAGGCTTTCCATGTCCATGTAGTATCTGCAATTTTAGCAATCCACAGGGAGACTGGAGAGTAATAGGATGATTCCACAGGGCTGGTATGCCTTGGCAGTGAATAAGAGGTGGACTGTTAGTAAAGACTTTTAATGGGTATGTGGATCATTATTAAGATGTAGTAAATAGCTAATGGGATGATGACCCAAATCCACAGAGGTAGGCTGGAGCACTAAGTGCCTGACATTCTCCCAAAATGGATGAACCTTTGGGCAGCTCCAGAATACTGTATATGCAGAAGATGACACTACACTGAAAGACAATGCCAGCAATGTTTGCAGGAAAATCCTGTGGAAACCTGCTGGAGCCTTGTAGCCCTGCTCCTGAAATATTTTGGCTATGAATGACTTATCTGCAAAAATAATGCCTTTTTCGATTTGAGCAGGGGAGAAAGTCAAACCCAGCTCACTCTTCCACTTCCATAAGCAAAGAGGCAGGGAGATTTACAAAATGTGTTCAACTACAACAAGAGCTGAGGAGTGTATGATGATTCATTGCATAGGTTTTCAAAAGAAGTGTTTTTAATTAGTGTTCCGACCATGCTCAGTGATGCTTGTTACCCTACTCAGGGGTTATTTCCCTTAGTGCCTTGTTACTTCACTATTATGCTAGGGATCGTGATAATTTTCCATGCTATGTGATGTATGCTCTCAAGATTTTTAGTTAATGCAACTTCAGTGATAACTTTCATATTAATGATATTAAGACTCTGGAATGCCGCCCCTATATTGATGGGAGGGACTAACACCTACTGTATGGATGGGAGTAGTAAACAGCCCAATGGATTCACAAAGTGTAGGAACCAATATTTACCCTTGTCAAGGAAACAATATATGTGCCTGGTGGATGTTCCAGTTATGAACTCTAGGTTACTCACTTCCAGTATCTTTGGAGAGGGAGGCAGAAAGATCTCTGTTAATGGAAAGGTCGAGGCAACGACCTTCAGCTTGGCCCCTATCGTCAGATGCGCAGTAAGGGATGATGGATGAGAAGACAATAGTCATGGGACACAGGACAACAGAACAGGGAAATGCCCTTGCTCTATCAACACCCATGATTGTACCTTCATCTGGGTACATCAGCTGACCATGCATGCCAAGCGCAAGGTTTTGTATTAAAGCAGAATGTCTGGCAATCCTGTGCTTCCATTCAGTTTAGGTAGAGTCAAAAGCAATCTTCCAATATGGTGTTGTTTGTCCCCCTATTTAAATTTCAAAAGTAATGAGCAAGACTCAAGAAAAGCACAAGAAGCACTACTGGGAGAGTTTGGATCAAACATAAAATTTGAGGTAAGGTCATCATTTTCAAGGCATTTGAGCTTCCAAACCATCTCATTTTTAGGGACCTCCAATTTTGCAGGTTTGCACTGATTTTGGTAATCAGTGAACAGAAATTGATGTCAAAAAGCAGAATTGGGTCAGGAATAATCTGAACCCTCAGATACTTAAGACTGGTAGTGGCAAAAATTAAAGAGCACTGCAGTGTGGAGACTCGCTCCGGCAGTAAAGAGACATTAAGTGCTTCCGATTTACTGTAATTGATCTTATAGCTGGATAATGTGCTATATTGGTCAAGTAGTGACAGATTCAAGAGAGTAACCTCGGGGTTTGAAACCACAGAAAGAAAATCATTCACCTAGGCCTTGACTTGATGGCCAGATTTAGTAACAAGGCCATTAATATCCTGGTTTGCCCTAATGGTGCACAACAATGGATATAAAGTTAAGACAAAGATGAAGGGTGATAGGGGGCATCCCTGCCTTGTGCTGTTGGATAGTCTGAAAAAGTCAGACCACATTTCATTAATCCAGACTGCCACCTATGGGGTGGAATAGAGATCAGAGATCTAGGATAACATGTGAGTATACAGAAACTAAAAATGTGCAATCAACATGGTCAAATGCTTTTTCTGCGTCTGTGGAGAGAATAATCAATGGATAGGACTGCAATCTGACCAAGTGCATAAGATCAATCACTTGGTACTTAGTAGTGTTATCTTGCACCTCACGTTAAGGGATAAACCCAACTTGGTACCATAAATTGAGTAAGGTGGGCAAGAATTTGATATTGCAGTGCATTTTTTATTCAGCAGCATGGCTATCCAACAGTCATTTCTCTTTGTAATAGTGAACATGTGCCTGGTGCTCTGTAAGCAGACAAGACGAGTCTGCATTTAGTATTTTTATTATTATTATACAGTATTTATATAGCGCCAACAGTTTTCTCTTTACAATATAAAGCTCAGCGCTTAACAAAGGGAGACAATACAATACAACACAAGGGTTAGGAGGGCCCTGCTCATAAGATTTTACAATCCAATAAGGGTGGAGCGAGTGGTACAAAAGGTAATAACTGTGAGGGTTGAGCTTATGGGAAAATTAAAAATGTTAATTTATAAAGTGGAGGCAGGACATAGCCAGACAGATTAAGGTAGAGCATTCCAGAGGATAGGAGAGGCTCTGGAGAAGTCCTGGAGGCAAACATGGGAGAAGGAAACTAGGGAGCTAGAGAGCAGGAGGTCTTGGAAGGAGCAGAGAGGATGTTTTGGGTGATATTTTGAGACAAGTTCAATGATATAGCTTGGGACAGAGTTCTGAATCTTTGTTGTTGTTAACATTTTAAATTTAATTTGCTGGGCAATGGGAAGCCAGTGGAAGGACTGAAAAAAGGAGTGGTGGACAAGGGAGTGAACAAGTTTCATTGGTTTAAAAGGGGCATATTTTAGAGATGTCACAGAGGCGTCTACAAGCTTGTGAGAATGATTGGATTTGGGGCTGAAAGAACAGATTAGAGGATAGCACCCTGGCATGAGGGGATGGACTGTTAGTATTGATCTTGATGGAAAAGTCAAGGAGTAGCACACAAATGGGGGTGGGGGGGTGAGGAGGAATATTAGGAGGTTGGTTTTAGAAAGATTGAGCTTGAGGAAGTGGTGTGATATCAATGATGATATGTCAGTTAGTAAGTTAGTTATGCAAGAGGAGAATGAAGGAGTGAATTGAGGAGTAGAGAGATAGATTTGGGTGTCATCAGCATAGAGATGGCATTGGAGGCCATGGGAGGTTATTAAGTGACCAAGAGAGAAAGTGTAGATAGAGAAAGGAAGGGGTTCAAGGACAGAGCCTTGGAGGACCCTTATAGAAAGAGGAAGTGGAGAGGAGAAGACAGAGTTGTAGGTAACACTGAAAGAACGCAGTGATATAGAAGGAGAACTAGGAAAGGGCAGGGTCTTGGAGGCCAAGGGAGTGAAGTTTATTGAGGAGGAGTGGGATGGTCAACAGTGTTAAAGATTGCATGAAGGTTTAGTAGTAAGAGTATGGAGCAGTGGCCATTGATTTTAGTAGTTAGTAAATCTGTTTCTTCTTTTGGGACATACAGTAGATATCAAACTTTGATATAGGGTTTGGCTGCTTGCCATTTTGCTGATATAACATGGCTATAGTACATGACATAACAAAGAAGGCTGAATTGTGCCTTTGCTCCATATGGAAAAAGTTTATTTTTAAAATTAAATCCGGAGACAACCTACTAACAATGTCCACAAATCACAACCTCATTTTTAGCCACATCCACAGAATGAGAGTTTGGGGGATGGGACTAAGTAATCCAAAGAGTTCAGGGGTGAGGGGAGAAGCCAGAACATGGCACCAGCAGGACACTACAGCAATGTGCCTGTTGTCTTACTATAGGAGCCACGGCTCTTTGTAATCCCCCACCTGGCTTGTCTTTTTCCTTGGGGCCGTATGAGCGGAGTTAGCAGAGTCCGGATGCTCTGATCTCCCCAGGCTGTGTGGGTGTCATGGTCGGAGTGTGGAGAGGTGGACGCTGACAGCAGCGGGGAGTCCCGGGAACAGCTGGTTGCTCACTGCAGAGGGAACAGGATGCTGGAGCGCTCTGTGTGGATGGGAGCTTCAGGGTCCCCCGGATCTTTGAAGTCAGCTGGTGACAGTTGGTGAATGCCTGTGTGAGGATGACGGATATCCCTGGAAAATGCTCTGCATAGAGTTTCAGAAGAGTGGAACCTCGATTCCCACGGAGGGTGCCCCCTTCATGCCATCAAAAAGACCCCCTTCTGAACAAAAGAGACCACCTACACAGCAGAACCCCGGATGGGGAAAGAAGATAAATGGTAAAGCCCTGCATTCTGAGAGGGAAGGGTGAGTGACTGTTGTTAATGGTAAAATATAATGTCTGTACCTTAGATTATCAATCATTGAACTTAGTGAAAAGGGGTAGACATTAACAAAAAAAAAAAAAAAGGAAAAGGAGTGGGGTCACCCAGTAGGAATAAAGGAGAAAGGAGGGAGAAGATAATACAGAGTATATGTATCTATAATATAACGTGATATACAGGACCAAGGAGGAAGAGATCACCTGCATGGAGTTTTAACCGAGGTTAATTTGGAAGATATCTGTTGTGGATTGGAGCTGAAAGAGTAGTTCTGCAAAAGGGGGTGGAGCAAATATATTTTTTATATTTGTCCCCCCCATGAGAAAATCCTGGAGGGACATACCCCAGAGAGACAACAGGGAGCAAGGAGAAGCCATGAGATAAAAAATAACTCCGTAGATCAAACTAGACTGTCATTAGGGGGATCAATTCTGAACCAGATTGAAGAATCAATAAATATTGAAAGCAAAATAGATCTTGGAGACACTGAGGTGGTAGGTGGGGGGGGAGGGGTGAGAGGAGGAGTATGTGTGTGTGTGTGTGTATATATATATATATATATATATACCCTTCTCGTCCTCCTCTCTTTTATTTTTAAATTAAAAACAGGACATCGGGAGGCTCAATATGTCAAACATATACGTGATTGGAGGTTTGGGAATAGTTTTCTGGTTAGGGGTACGTGTTGTGAGAAGAACCCCAAAGAGGAGTCGACTTTGGGAATATACCACTTCAGATTCCAGGGCTTGGATATGGACCAAACGGGGTTAAAAATAGGGATGGGTGAGAGGTAGGGGTGGGTGGAAGTCAGGCAGAAGGATTTGGGGGGTGGAGGGGGGGGTGAGGGATAAAGGTCACTCTGAAGATGTTCCAAATTTTATACACCTGGGCTCCTTTAAGTTAGTATTTAGATGGAGGAGAAAGTTAGTAGTAGGAATGATTATGAGTAATTTTAGGACATATAGAGAACTGAACACCCAAGTGATAGAGATTATACCTTTTTCTCTCCTGCGCACAGGATATACTGAAGATTGGATTACATAATGATAGAACACATACTTTTAGAGTCTTTGGTAAAGTCCAAAATTGAGGTAATGTCTCTATCAGATCACGCACCTGTTATAACAAGATTAAGGTTGGAAGGAGAATGGAGTGGAGGTAGTATGTGGAGATTAAACGAGACGCTTATACAGGATGTTGAGATTGAGAAAAGAATAAAGAGGGATTTAGAGGAATATTTTACACTCAATGAGACAGAAGAGGTCTCCGCTGCTACTATTTGGGAAGCACATAAGACTTACATTAGGGAAATCCTGATCTCAATGGGGGCTGAAAAAAAGAAAGAACAGGGAAAGAAAAAAAGTTTATTATTGAGGAACTATATGATTTAGCACAACCACATAAGGATAAAACAGAAATAGAGATACAACAGAAGATAACCCAAAAAAGAGAAGAGTTAAAAGATCTGATGGAACAGGAAACAAGAAGAGTTTTTAACATGGTTGTAAAAGAGAGATATCAGTGGGGGAATAGACCAGGAAAATAATTAATGAGCAGATTGAGGGAAAAGAAGTCAAGAAATTATATAGAGAAAATCAAAGATAAGAATGGAGAAATGGTACATTCAACCACTGATATCGCTAAAATGTTTCAAAAATATTATGGTAATCTATATGGAATAAAACCTAAAATCCCGAAAGAATTAGAAGAAAAAAGAAAAAAAGACAGGCGTACTTAAAAGAGGCTGGACTACCTAGATTAGAGCAAGGGAGATTAGCAGTATTAGATAAATCTATATCACAGTAGGAAATTTATACAGCACTTAAGAATACAGCTGCATGAAAGAGCCCTGGACCAGATAGATATACGTTGAGATATTACAGAAAATTTAAAGAACAACTTGTGCCTAAGATGTGTATATACATGAATGCTTTAGGAGAAGGAATGGAAATGAGAACAGTCATTACAGGCATATATTACAATTTTACCGAAAGAAGGGAAAGATCTGTCCCAATGTGCCAGTTATAGACTCATATCGCTATTAAACATAGATACAAAATTATATGCAAAGGTTTTAGCAAATAGGATGAAAGAGGTTGATGCCAGAATGGAGTCCTATAGATCAGGTGGGTTTTATCCCGGGGAGAGACGGAAGGGGTAATGGAGTGAGATCATTATTGCTTCCGCAAAAAAGTAAGAAAGAAAATCACCCGGCGATAGTTCTATCAATTGATGCAGAGAAAGCCTTTGATAGGGTAGATTGGGGATTTATGTTCGACACATTAGAGTTTTGGGAATTGGACCTAAAATGATGCATTGAATTAAAACATTATACAGTATCCCAACAGCAGTGGTCAAGGTTAATGGCTCGCTGTCACAGCCTTTTAAAATCTACAATGGAACTAGACAGGGATGTCGACTCTCTCCCTTACTTTTTGTCATATCATTGCCGTTATTGGCGACTGCACAAAGGAATATAGAAGAAAAAGGAATTTTGATAGGGGATGTGGAGCATAAGGTAGCGGAGTATGCATACAACATGTTATTTTACATAGTGAATCCTAGAGTAACTCTACCCAACTTAATAAAAATTGTAAAATATTGTGGAGAACTATCAAACTTGAAAATTAACCCCTCAAAGTCAGAGATACTAAATATCAATGTTTCAAAGACAGATAAACAGATACTACAGAAAGCTTTTCGTTTGTATGGAGGGAAAAGGATCTGAGTTATTTAGGCGTAAAACTAACCCCCATATTAAAGAACATATATCAGACAAATTACATTCCATTAATAAATGAGTTAAAGGATGATTTGAGGAAAATATCTCTTGGATCAATCTCTTGGATTGGCTGTATAAATCTGTTAAAAATTATAATAGTCCCAAAGGTCCTGTATAATTTCATATGCTCCCAATATATTTACCGGAGTCATTCTTTGAGACAATAAAAAAGATGATATCTAAGTATATGTGGGCAAATAAAAGACCAAGAGTTAGTTATGAGGCACTGTGTAAGAATAAAATTAACGGGGGTCTGAATGTGCCGGATTTTAGGAGATATGATTGTGCGGTGTTGCTTTCACGAAGAGCAGATTAGATTTATAACTCACAGGGGAAAAGTTGGGTAATGATGAAAAGTACACTTAGTGAGTCGCGGTTAGATAAGATTATTTGGCTTCCACAACAGTTTAGAAAATTTTCAAATAATACAAGCACTTTGACATGAAATGTTTTTAGGATATGGGATAGAATTCATAAACAAAGGGGTGGGAATATAATTCACTGTTAATACCGTTGTGGGGAACAGAACTCTTCCCTCCGGAGAATGAGAATATTGCAGGTAAATGGATAAAAGATAGAAATGCATGTTTAAAAGATATTACTGACAAAGGGAAATTGTGCACTTTTATAGATTTAAAAAATAAGAAGGAAATATTTTTTATGTTAGACGAGTGGCGTTATTATCAATTAAGACATTTTGTTACAGCACCCCCGCAGCCACTGAGGACAATGGAGGACATGTATTCATTTGAACAATTTTTTAGTATGGATATAATGTGAAGGCATGTTACCTCTTGCATATATAAGATTCTTACTGCAATATCTGGAACTGTTTCTCCATCATTTTTAGAAAAGTGGGAAAAGGAATTAGGAACAAAATTAAATGATCAAGAAATAAGAAAATATTTAACTTAATAAATGGTGCAGTGGATATGGACACACTAGAAATTAATTAGTTTAGTAAGGTGGTATGTTACACCCAGTGTGGCATATAATTAACGCATAGAAAATTTACCTTTATGTTAGAGGGAAGAAAGGAACAATGGCACACATATGGTGGGATTGCTCTAAAATACGGCAATTTTGGCAGGGAATAATGCAACAAATACAGAAAATAATGGGGATTAGTGTACTTAAGGATCCCTGGGTCTGTTTGTTTCATAATACGGACCTCAATATAACAATATAAGAGCTTGATGATATTTCACTTAATAAATGTGGCAAAAGGATTGATCCCTAGGTTCTGGCAGGTCAAGGACACCACGAAAATTATGGACTGGATAAATAAAGTGGAGTTTATATACAGGATGGAGAAACTATATCATATTGGAGAGGATAAAATTGAAAAATGTAAGAATATTTGGGACAGATGGATGGTTTTTAAAACATCCAGGAGATATTCAGAATTGATCAGGGGGTAAGGCAGGGTTCAGATAGGATAGCAAAGATGGTCTTTTTCTAGTCTTTGGTAAGAAGGGAAAGAGAACTGTCAGGGCAGGAATGCTGGAATGGGCAGGCAGGCCTATGGTACGGTCACGCTGCGACTGACGACAGCCACTACCCACACACCAGAGTCCCTCAGGGCGCGGAGTCTAAGCCCCAGGCTACCCTTCACCAGGGCCCCTGGATGGACTTGACGCAGCCTGAGACCAGGTCGTGGCCCCCGAGTGACCCCAGCTGCGATAACGACTGCCGCCAATGGCGTACAGCTGGTGGGAGCTAGATGGGAACACGAGTAGAGTAGTCAGACAAGCCGGGTCAATAACAACGGAGCAGACAGTACTAGACGGTAGGCAAAGAATACTCAGGTCACGGGCCGGGTTCAGCAACGGGAGGTCAGGTAAAGGGTTAACGCAGAGAGTAGTCTTGTCCAAGCCGAGTCGGTTACCAGGAGAGCAATGGGAACAACACAAGAGCTTGCAACAGGGCAACATACAGGACACAAGTGCAGAGCACACTTGCAGACAGCAGGTTTAAATGTGCTCAACCACACCCTTCTGAGGAGGAGCCGCAGAAGCCTGAAGGCATAAAGGTTCCCACCATGCTTTGCAGAAAACCAAGATGGATGCCAGCTCATGGAGATGCACAAGCTCTGAAGAAAGGTAGGACCTTGACAAGAACGGAGTGAGATAAAAAGAGGTTAGAAATAGAATACTGGAACAGGATGAAAGAGGCTTAATATAGGAGATGACTAAATGGGGGGGAGGTGGGAGAGAAGGGATGGGTATATGTAAAAATTTGATATGGAGACTGTATGATCTTAATGTGTAGATAATTGCTGTATTTATATTGATGATATAAAATTGATTTTAAAAAAAGAGTTCAGGGGTCAGGGTTTGCTAATGCAGAGTTCAAGGATCAGGATTAAGTAATGCAGAGAGTTCAGAGGTCAGGATTAATTGACACAGAAAGTTCAGGGATAAAGATTAAGTAACAAATTCAGTGATCAAGATATAGTGCCTAGAGTTCAGAGGCCAGGATTTAATAATGGAGAATTCAGGAGTCAAGATTCAGAAAAGCAGAGTTCAGGGGACAGGATTCAATAATGCACAGTTCAGGGGTCAAGATTCAGTAACAAAGTTTAGGGATCAGGATTTGATAACACAGAATTCAGGGATCAGGATTAAAGCCAAAAAAGCACAAAAAAACGTAATTATGTCTCGAAACTCATAATCCAAATAAAAAAAAATAAAAATGTTCAAAAAGTGGTGCTAGAAAAAAAAGGACTGAAAAAAACCCCAAATGCTTGTAATATTAAATCAAAACACACAATCATTTTATTTTAGGTACACATAGAAAATAGACAGTACAAATAATGAAAACGCTTGCCCAAGAAGAGTAGGTAAAATAAAAAAAAGCATTCAATATTCACCTCTCCTCTCAATCCAAGGGGAGAATGGTATGGGTATCTCTACCACCATCCAAAAGAGAACATAAAGTGCCCCACTCCAAGGTAGCTTGGCACATCACCTCTTCCCCACTTCTACTGGTGTTGCCTAAATTCAGTGGCTTGTAGTCATAGGTCAAGGAGGAACACCCAATTTGAAAAGGCTCTCAGCCCTTCCAAATCGGTGGCTTCAAACTTGCTGCTTATACAACCAAAGCTGCGTGTGGCACATCACTACAAACCCTTGCACCACAGAGACTGAATCCAAAGCACTCATCTATTTTGTCCCCAATTTGCCATAGCTACCATTACATTTATTTATTATGTGTCTTTAGTCTACCACACTGGAGGCATTGCTACAGAGTGAAAACCAAAGGGCACAGGCTAGTCACCCTCACACAAGTTGGCATTGGTTGTACCTGACACAGGCAAAGCTGCCCATTGCATGCTGCCCTTTTTGTATTGTCCCAATTTTTAAAATGTTTCTTGAAGGAGTGAGGGGAACATGGTCACTGAAACAAAACAAAGAAAGAACAGAAACATGACCTTTGATAGTGTCAGGAGCCGACTGGCGGTAGCCTCTAGTGACCCATAGGCCGGAATTCCTCAGGGCGTGGAGTCTAAGCCTCAGTCTACTGGTTCACCAGAGCCCCTGATGGTGGGTATGGACTTGAAGCAGCCTGAGACCAGGTCGCGACCCCCGAGTACAACCAGCTGTGGTAGAGGTAGTTGCCAGTGGCAAATGGCAGGTGAGAGCCAGATGTGAAGAGGTGGTAGCGTAGTCAGACAGTTTGTCGGTAACAGCGGAGGCAGATGGTACAGAGCAGCAGGCAAAAGGATAACGGGTCACAGGCCAGGTTCAGCAACAGGAGGTCAGATAATCAGGATCAGGCAGAGAATAGTCAGAACGAGCCAAAGGTCAGAGCAGGAGACGGTCAACAGGATCAGGGTCAGGCTCGATCGGCAACAAGGCAATCACTGGACAGAAACAAGCAGGAACACAGGAACAAGACCATATGGCAACTTGGGGATGCACAGGGCTGGTTTAAATAGTGTGCCCTGTGCTATCATTGGTGCCAGGTGCGCGTTCGCGATTGCAAGTGCGCATGCGCGGCCGCCGCTGTTGCCGTGGTTGCCTATGCCCTAGTGCCCACCGGCTAATGTGCATCGGCGTTCTGCGCATGCGCAGACCCGTGCGCCGCTGCGATCCCTGACAGATAGTGCTGAGAGCAAAACACTGGTCCAGACCCACCAATTTTCACTTCTGCCAACCTTGTGTTATACAGTGGGGCAAAAAAGTATTTAGTCAGCCACCAATTGTGCAAGTTCTCCCACTTAAAAAGATGAGAGAGACCTGTAATTGGCATCATAAGTAGACCTCAACTATGAGAGACAAAATGAGAAAAAAAATCCAGACAATCACATTGGCTGATTTGGAAATAATTTATTTGCAAATTATGGTGGAAAATAAGTATTTGGTCACCTAAAACAAGCAAGATTTCTGGCTCTCACAGACCTGTACCTTCTTCTTAAAGAAGTGTCCTGCACTCATTACCTGTATCAATGGCACCTGTTTGAACTTGTTATCAGTATAAAAGACACCTGTCCACAACCTCAAACAGTCACACTCCAAACTCCACTATGGTGAAGACGAAAGAGCTGTCGAAGGACACCAGAAATACAATTGTAGACCTGCACCAGCCTGGGAAGACTGAATCTGCAATAGGCAAGCAGCTCGGTGTGAACAAATCAACTGTGGGAGCAATAATTAGAAAATGGAAGACATAGAAGACCACTGATAATCTCCCTCGATCTGGGGCTCCACGCAAGATCTCACCCCGTGGGGTCAAAATGATCACAAGAACGGTGAGCAAAAATCCCAGGACCACACGGGGGAACCTACTGAATGACCTGCAGAGAGCTGGGACCAACGTAACAAAGGCTACCATCAGTAACACACTACGCCGCCAGGGACTCAGATCCTGCAGTGCCAGACGTGTCCCCCTGCTTAAGCCAGTACATGTCCGGGCCCGTCTGAAGTTTGCTAGAGAGCATTTGGATGATCCAGAAGAGGATTGGGAGAATGTCATATGGTCAGATGAAACCAAAATAGAACTGTTTGGTAGAAACACAACAATGGGGGTGGCAACATCATGCTTTGGGGCTGTTTCTCTACAAAGGGACCAGGACGACTGATCCATGTACAGGACAGAATGAATGGGGCCATGTATCGTGAGATTTTGAGTGCAAACCTCCTTCCATCAGCAAGGGCATTGAAGATGAAACGTGGCTGGGTCTTCCAACATGACAATAATCCCAAACATACCGCCCGGGCAATGAAGGAGTGGCTTCGTAAGAAGCATTTCAAGGTCCTGGAGTGGCCTAGCCAGTCTCCAGATCTCAACCCCATAGAAAACCTTTGGAGGGAGTTGAAAGTCCGTGTTGCCCAGCGACAACCCCAAAACATCACTGCTCTAGAGGAGATCTGCATGGAGGAATGGGCCAACATACCAGCAACAGTGTGTGCCAATCTTGTGAAGACTTACAGGAAACATTTGACCTCTATCATTGCCAACAAAGGATATATAACAAAGTATTGAGATGAACTTTTGATATTGACCAAATACTTATTTTCCACCATAATTTGCAAATAAAATATTTCCAAATCAGCCAATGTGATTCACTGGATTTGTTTTCTCATTTTGTCTCTCATAGTTGAGGTCTACCTATGATGCCAATTACAGGCCTCTCTCATCTTTTTAAGTGGGAGAACTTGCACAATTGGTGGCTGACTAAATACTTTTTTGCCCCACTGTATATTTGGACCAATATTTCAAGTTTAGCTTTAATAGTTATAAGAAAAATGATATGGGTTATTTTTAATTCATTAAGCCATCCCTGCCTAGGTCAAGCAAAGAGAGTGTCCAGGCACATTAAATATATAAAATAAAATGCTGATAACATTCAAAAATGTTTGAGTGTTCAGGTTGAGCCACTGCCTAGAGGTGGATCTATATGCAAATTAGGTACTAGCCTGCCCTGCTGAATATGTTATGTCTGAAATGGCCTTCACTGCAGCAGCGGAAATTTGTCACTGAGAATTTGCATTTTAAATCTGAGGTGAAAATATGTGGTGTTTTGGGGATACGCTGTTTGTAAAATGTTTTTGTGGGATGGTTTTTAAAGGATACAGTGAGGTGTTGGGACAATAAATGCAGCTCTAGGACATATTGTAAGCAATGACTGACTGATGCACATTTACTCAACACAGTAAGAATAAAATAAATTACAAATATAAAGTAAGAGTGTACTAGTTTAGAAACAACAACCTGAAATATTGTACACACTTGCTCCAGAGTATGTAAGCATAACTTACAAGAGTGCAGTTTCAAAGGGAAAAAGCATGCTGTTTTCTACTATTGCAGTTAAAATTAAAATATGAGTTCAGTGAAAAAATCCAGGTCTTATTTCAGGAAAATAACATTACATTGCATGCAATGTAAGCTGATTTTTTAGATTGCATTAATACAGGTAGAGATCAGGTAAGATTTATAGAGAAATACAAATGACAGAGTGTTGTATAAAGTACAACCAGTGGTCCAGACTGGACAGAGCTAGGGGTCTGCTACTCATTTTGAAGAGTGAGTCAAATGGTTTAGGAAGGCTTTTTTATCTGTAGATGCAGAACTTTCTCAGTTCCTTCTAGTTACATGTGCATAACCTCATAAATAATATTGAATAACGTGTAGTAGGACCCATTTTCAACAGGTCACCCAACAGCCATTGTCAAATCTAGAAATCCACATTAGAGCGTAATTTATTCCCAGAAAACAGCCCACAAAAATGTTTTGCCAATGTCCATAGTACAAATTGTATTAGCACTCAGTCCCATTTTGAATTGGACCACTAATGTTTTAATCTAAAAATTATGGAAGTTTTTTTTTTATTCTCTTTTATTACTTTTAATAATAACAACAAAACCACAGTTACAGCCTGAATAGCAGGCCTCACAAACAAAATGTTACAAAGCATCAGCACTTATCTGCCAGTACAGCTTCATGGCATATAAAGTACCTCTCTGACAAAGGAGTACATGACAGTAGGAGTGTGAAAAATATAAGTTTCTTAATTACCAGCCCCCATATAGGGGAAAACACATATAAAGCAAAAAAAAAAAAAAAAACATTCACCCGACATAGGATATCTCATTGAGGTTTCTAAGATCACTTATCTATACACAGCAATTACAAGTAAATATCAGACCAGGGAAGAATTGGGATACATTTCTCTCAATCAGATACCATAGACATGCTATTCACCCACCCACCCCACACCTTATCAAATATAATTGGTGCTCCTCAGCTAGAGTATGAGGCCTTATAAGATGGTAAAGCTCTATTAATTAGTGCTTTCCGGGCTTGAATGGAAGCGGCTGCAGGCTTTTTCATGAAAGAATAATAAGCTTCCTGGCATAATAAAACAGTAATATGATTAAAATATGGATCCCCTTCGTGGGATCCAAAGAATCCACCAGACCCAAAAGACATAATACTATAGAGAAGGGAACAAATATCATTGTGACTAACTGAATACATTACACTACCCCCAACCAGTATTGCTAAATAGCTATACATTCAAAAAATATGTAGACAAAATCTAAAATAAAATCTAAAATAAAAAATATGTAGACACTGTGCAGAAATTTAATTTGGATAAGATGGTCTCTGGCAGACACCAGTGTAGTGAAGGGAACTTCCCAGAGATCGTCCCAGTCATCACCATCATCAGTGAGAAAAATCCCTTCAATTTAAAAAAATATATATTTACAGTAAAAAAGAGAGGCCAGAGAATTGTGGCCCCATAAAAGATGATGAAGGGAAGTTGGTTACAAATGACAAGGAGAAGGCAACTGTACTAAATGCATTCTCAGTTTTTACAAAGGAAAAGGAAGGGTATAGTAATCAAGGCTCCATCATTAGTAACGCACAACAGAATGTACCCTTGTGGCTAACAGAAGCCAGTGTCCTAAAAAAGACTTGAAAAGCTTAACGCAAATAAATCACCAAGACCAGCTGGCTTACGCCTGAGAGTCCTCAATGAACTCAGTCAGGATATAGCCAGATCACTATTCCCACTTTTTATGGACAGATTACTGACAGGAATGGTACCAGCTGATTGGTGAAGGGCCAAACAAGGTTCCAATATTTAAAAAAGGGCAGAGATATAATCCTGGAAACTACAGGCCAGTCAGTCTAACACTGATAGTATGTAAACTATTGGGGTTTAATGTTGAAAAATGAAAAGTAATATACTTGGGGGCTAAAAATATGAATGCAAGTTACTTACTAGGTGCAGAACCTCTGGGGGAATCAAGGATGGAAAACTATCTGGGGGTCCAAGTAGATGGTAGACTTGCCATACCAAGCTGCAGCAAGCAAAACTAGCAGATTATTAGAATGTATTAAAAAGGGTATTTACTCAAGAGATAAAACTATAGTCCTGCCATTTTATGAAACTCTGGTTCGGCCACATCTGGAGTATGCCGTCTAGTTCTCAGGAAGGATGTGCTGAAACTAGAGAGAGTCCAGAGAAGAGCACCGAAACTAATAAGGGGACTGGAAGACCTCAGTTACGAGGAATGACTACAAAGATTAAACTTATTCTCTCCGGAGAAGAAATGCTTGAGAGAAGATATGATAGTGATATACAAGTTTATTAATGGTGATTTTAGCATAAAGAATAAACTATTCCATCTCAGGGATAATAAAAATTGATGGGGCCACTCAATGAAATTGGAGAAGTGATTTAACCTTAAACTGAGTAGGGGTTTTTTTTTACAGTCAGGGCGGTAAGGATGTGGAACTCACTTCCACAATCAGTGGTGTCAGTGGGAGCAATGCCTCCAAATCCCCAACTCAGATGCTGATCCCAGCGGAACCAAATTGGGCAAGGTAAGCATGGCAGAGCTACCAGTACCAAAATAAGTGTGAGTTAAGTAATTGGTGTTGGGATTTCATGGCATCAAACTGGAGTAGCACACCATTCCACACTACATTCCCAACTTTTTTAACTCCAAATTTAGTCCACATAATGGAATCATGGTAAGTATAAAAATTGGGAAACTGAGGGACCTATCCATACGCATACACACATCTGTAACTGCATATATATATATATATATATATACACTGTATACTAAATTATCTATTGCTAATGATGGGTTGCATAACTATTTAGGTATCGCCATTTCCCATACTTGTCAATAGCTACCACATATCTATTGCACCATCATGGCCACCATTAATTATGCAACTTATCATTCATTCATTTTTTGCCCTCTGATACTCTCTAATTATTATCCTAACGCAGGGCTCTTATATCATTATCCCAATGCAAGGCTAGCCCCTTAACCAATATAATTTTTTATATACAATTTTTTATATACTATTTTATAAAATATCCCTTTATCATTTCCTTTATGATTATATGATTATATATACACTCTTGTGTCTCTCCATAAGAGACTTATTTATCCACGTGATCGTAAGAATGCATTTTTGTACATGCATATATGTCCTTTCCTTCCCTATTTCTCCTAATCCAGTGTTTTTAACATCACTCTTAATTTTCCCATACTGCCTTTTGTTACCAATGTTTAATTTCTGTACATTGTGCTAATCCAATGCTTTTATTCTTATTTTTATTTGTCACTTTATGTATACATTTGACTTTGTCAGTGCTAGATTAGTATCTCCCTGTCACAGACAGCATCCCGCTGCTCTGTCACAGATCCTCCCTGTGTTTCTCCGCCCCCTGCCCTGTGCATCAGCCCCCATCGCTCTACATAAGGCTCTCCCACTCCTTTGCTCTTCCTTGCCTGATGAGAGAGCACGCTGGGCGACGTTGGTCCCGAGCATGCTCACAAACCCATTGCACACCGTCAGACGTCAGAAGCCTTATGTGACTAACCCCTGACATATTGGAGACCAAGCTAGGCTTCACCACCTATGCTTCACCTGAGGCAGCAAGACTGCTGGCGGACCAAGGCTATCTCCTCTCTGGATCAGTCACCTTACATCTGGCTACAGACGTTTTACATCACCTACCTATGAGCTTGTTTTTAATATGTGAGTTGCTATACTTACTTTCTTATTAAATATTATCACAGTATAAACTTAGAGGCGCTGTGTTCTTTGTTTCTTCTACTGCAGAGTTTGCTTTGCTCCATTGCAGCCTGCCCTTAGTGCCTACTGGACTACTCCTGCCCACTTTGGAACTTATCACAATATATACACCGTGTTCCAAATTATTATGCAAATGATATTTTTCTCATTTACCTAAATAATTGATGTAAATAACAGTCAGCATAATTCTCATGTTATCAACTATTAAGAGTACAATTCACATTTTATTGAACAAACCTCCTAATGATAACAGTATTTTTTTTAAACATAAAAAACTTACAATACACTGTTCCAAATTATTACGCACAGTAAGTTTCAAAACACTTTATAGGTTGTAAAGAACTGAAAATTGTCATTTGTTGTGTTTGCAGCGTATTTACTGAAATCAAAAGCTATTTCAATCAAACTTTTAACAACATTTTAACTTTTTAAACATTTTAACAGGTCACGTTACATTGTAACATAGGACCCCTTATTTGATAGCAGCTTCACAAGTCTTGCATTCATTGAACTTGTGAGTTTTTGGACAGTTTCTGCTTGAATTTGTTTGCAAGATGTCAGAATAGCCTCCCAGAGCTGCTGTTTGGATGTAAACTGCCTCCCACCATCATAGATCTTTTGCTTGAGGATGCTCCAAAAGTTCTCAATAGGATTGAGGTCAGGGGAGGATGGAGGCCACACCATGACTTTCTCTCCTTTTATCCCCATAGCAGCCATTGATGCAGAGGTATTCTTTGCAGCATGAGATGGTGCATTGTCATGCATGAAGATGATTTTATTATGGAAAGCATAGTTCTTCCTTCTGTACCAGGGAAGAAAGTGATTAGTCATAAACTCAACATACTTTGCAGAGGTCATCTTTACACCTTCGGGGACCCTAAAGGGGCCGACCAGCTCTGTTCCCATGATTCTGGCCCAAAACATGACTCCACCACTGCCTTGCTGACGTCACAGCCTTGTTGGAACAGGGTGGCTGTCCACCAACCATCCACTACTCCATCCATCTGGACCATCCAGGGTTGCACAGCACTCATCAGTGAACAGGACTGTTTGAAAATTAGTCTTCATGTATTTTTCTGCCCACTGCAGCCGTTTCTGCTTGTGAGCATTGGTTAGTGGTGGCCGAATAGAAGGTTTATGCACAGTTGCAAGACTCTGGAGGACTCTACACCTTGATGTCCGTGGGACTCCAGAGGCACCAGCAGCTTCAAATATCTGTTTGCTGCTATGTAATGGTATTTTAGCAGCTGCTCTCTTGATCCGATGCATGGATCTGGCAGAAATCTTCCTCAATGTGCCATTATCTGCACGTCTGTGCTCTGAATTAGCCACAAATCTCTTAAATGTGCGATGATCGCGCTTAAGTGTTCGTGAAATATCTAATGTTTTCATACCTCGTCCAAGGCATTGAACTATTTCACTCTTTTCGGCAGCAGAGAGATCCTTTTTCTTCCCCATATTGCTTGAAAATGGTGCTCTGCTTAATAATGTGGAACACACTCCTTTAGTAGTTTTTTCTTACATTGGACTCACCGGCCAATCTAATTATCACAGGTGTCCGAGATTGTTTTCAGTGATCAAAAGAGCCCTGACACACAATGCCATCCCTGAGTTAAACTGAAAAACAAAATATTTAATCTTTGTGACACTTAAATAGAATTTGAATAATAATTTGGAACGCGGTGTACATGGACTGCTGAACCATGCGCCTGTCATTCTCCTCATACAACTGAGGGTTCCTCCATAGTGGTGTATGAGGGGATATTACTTGTTCACCTCCAAGTTCTGCCTGTCTAGTTACCTCCCATGCCCTGACAGTAGAACGCATGGAGGCTGTGAGAGGATAGAGAGCCCTACCTCCCAGAAACACCAGATGAGACAGTGCCTCATAGGAGCCAACAATAGCTGCTTCCAAGGACACTGTCATATCATCCTCTGGGAGGGTCAGCCATCTATGGGCAAGGACCAACTAGCCTGCCAGAAAATAGTGAAAAAAAAATTGGGACTGCCAAACCACTCTGTTTCCATGGTTGCTGAAGCATCTGACATTTTATTTGAGGATTATGCCCCTGCCACAGGAAAGTTGAGACTAGACGATTTATACTTTTAAATATAGTGTTCAGGATCCACATTTTGGTGAGTTTCTGAAAATATATAAAAAGAGGGGTAGGAATTTAATCTTAAGTAGTTTAATTTTCCCAATCAGTGATAGGGGGAGATTCTGCCAGGCCTGTAGTCTGTGTTTAAGAGTTTGGAGTAGGGGAGTAACATTAAGAGGAATGAAATCAAATACTGAATTCGTTATGTGAATACCTAGGTATTTTACCTTATCCACCCACTGGAGTGGCCAGCTATCAGAGGATCATAAGATGGGAGAGGGTTCTTTAAGAGGCAAAACTTGGGACTTACACCAGTTCACTTTCAGGCCAGAATTTGGTAAAAGTGTGAAGAATAGAAAGAGCCGCCTATAACAAGGTATCACAGTCACTTATGAAGAGGACTATATTGCCACATATAGGGCTGATTTTTCTTCTAGGCTACCCACCCAAATGCCCTGCACCTCCAGTGAAGCTCGTAAGGCTGCAGCTAGCGGCTCTATTATCAATGCAAAAACATGTGATGGAGGACATCCTTGGCGGGTGTCCAACCTACCATAAAGAATTCAGAGGCCATACCATTCAATTTTATGGTGGGTACGGTGCATTGATATAACACTGCCCCTATATAGTTCCAATTTACGGAGTCGAAAGCCTTTTCATTGTCTAAAAAACCTAAAACACCCCCATCAGGGATTTCAGTGCCCAGTTGGATATGGGAGAAAATACATCTTAAATTAATGTCTGTAGCCTTATTAGGCATGAAGCCTGTCTGTCAGGAATGGACTCAGCACTGGTGGTTGGACTCACCTGCCGTGTGGGCTGCAGTACCAGGGCTGACTAGCGGGTGCTCTCAGCAGTCAGAAGCTCACTCCTGTAGTCAGCCAACACCTGGGGCTGATTGCAGGAGGTGTATTTAAGGAATGACCAGGTCTGTGATCAGGGCCTTGGTGTATGTTTCCCATGAGCCCCTGTACCTGGTATCCTGTGTTCCTGCCTCGTTGCTGACCCTGCTTTGATCCTGACCTCTGCTGACCGTCTCCTGTTGAACCCCTGGCTTGCCTGACCATCCTTCTGCCTGATCCTCGGTACCGCGCTGCCCGCTACCTGCTGAACCTGGCTTGTGACCCCGACCATTCTCTGCTTGCTCCTCCTGTACCACGCTGCCCACACGATACCGACCCGGCCTGTCTGACTACGCTTACTTCACCCGACGATCCATCCATCCCTCACAGATCACCTTTAGTAAGTCTGCCTGCCTCTTCCCATCAGACTCCGTTCCTGCACTCCCCTGCCAGTACTCTCTACCACAGCCGGACACACTCAGGGGTCGCGACCTGGTTCCAGTCTGCACCAAGTCCATCCCCACCATCAGGGGCCCTGGTGAATAGCAGGCTGGGACTTAGACCCCGCGCCCTGAGGAAATCCGTGCTGTGGGCTGCTAGAGACACTGCCAGGCAGCACCTGACAGTACCTTACGGCCTGCCTGACCATTCCACCTCTCCAGCCTGACTACGCCTGTGTTCCTGAAGCCTGCTACTTCCCTGTGTCAGTCCACACATTTCTGGTCATACCCGGATCCCCCAACACTGTCTGACCTGGAGACGTATTATACTGCAGGACAGATATAAGCCGGCAAGCCAGCAATTATTTATGGATTTTAAAGTCCATGTTCAATAGGGAAATGGGCATATAAGATGTGCATGTGCCTCATAAAAGGAAGGAGGAAGACAGCCATGTCTGAGACAATCCTGCTATAAAAGAAGGAGTTTTGGTGTGCGCATTTCAGCACAATATTTATACCACTCTATCAGTAGCCCATCTGGACCTTGCAATTAGGAAAGGAGACAAGCGCAGCAGCTACTTCCTCCTCCTTAAAGGGGGCATCCAGTACATCCCTGGCTTCAACAGTCTGCCTGCTGGATTGCTTGTAAAGATGATCTGACTGAGGATGCTTGTCAGAGGTACACCCAGGAGTACAGCTGATTCACTGGAATGGTGTCTGCATAAAGGTGGCACCCATGAGAGATAGCAGGCCCGGAATAGCAGAGGACAGAAGAGTAACCAGTTCGGAGCCAGGGTCAGATGCGACTATCCTATAGCAAATCCAGGGTCATACACAGAAGAGCAATAGAGAATATCTGTTAGCCATGTTGGGGTCATACACAGGAGAGCAAGGGAGAATATCTGTTAGCCAAGCCGAGGTCAGGTCAGGAGACAAGAAGAGAAGACAGGTCCAGGAACAAGCCGAGTCGGTAGCAGGAGATCACAAAAGCAAGGAAACACGGGACAAAAGCACTGGGGAGCCAGAGATCAACCAGCAATTGAAGAGAGTGATTGGTTTCCTTATAAAGGCCAACTGGCACCAAACTGAGCTGGTGTTGTGCATAACTGTGCACCAGTGCGCATGCATGTTCCAACTTGCATCTATGCGCCAGTATGCATGCATGCGCCAATACGCATAGATGTCCGCCAGTGTGCATTTCTGCAGCCATGCAAAGTACTGGCAGGAATGCCAGGTCTCCGAGTGCCTCTGCTCTGGACAGAACCCTGACGCAGCCATAAACTCTTCCTGAATGTAAGGCGCTATGGGATTAGTATAAAATGAGACAAAGGCCTGGAGAATCTCCTCTCCGGATGTTATCAAATTGCAAGACAGGGAGGAAACACAAGGAATACAAGTCAGGAGTTTGATATCATGAGGAATGCCAATTGCTTCCAGTTCTTCTCTCCCTTCTCAAAAGCATGTTGCCTCTAGGACCAGTAAGTAAAATCCTGGTAATGTAAGTGTAGTTCCCATCTAACAAATGTAGGTCGGTCAGTGTCTGTGGGGAGGGTGAAGCGGCATAGGCCAGAGCACATCCCCATTCCCTGGCTTGTAAAATAGATGCTGTATGATTTTGGGTAAAATGGTCATTTATTCCCCAAATATTGTAGTGAATACATTCCCAGATTTACTTTATTTGTGCTCTAGCCTCAATTTTAATAGAATCTCTAACATCCATTTTTCAACTGTAGAAATCAGCATTACAATATAATTTATTCTCATAAAAACAACCCAAATATTGTAGTACTTCCCAGAATAAATTTATTTGTACCTACGATCCAGTTTGAATAAGACTGCCTACAGCCATTTTTATATGTAGAAATCAACATTACAGTATAATTTATTCCCAAAACAAACATCCTAAATATTGTACTGAGTGCATGCACTGTCTTTAAACACTTTTACTAGGCTATTTTGTCAACAGGAAACAAAACAGCCAGCTCCTAATGACAAAATAAGCATTATAGTGTGTTAAAGAATATGTAAACCCAAAATTACTGTGTGCGCTTTCTTTACCATGTACTCATATGAAAAGGTATTTGGTTCTTTTTGTATTGCTTTCTTTGTGTGAAATCCCTGGTGTTCCTGCCAGTCCCTCTGCTTTCCTATTAAAAACTGACCACACTAAGCAAGAAAGCACATCATGGTCAGATCTCTAGCTGTGCTGGGAACTCAATATGCTTTTCTCCAATGATCAGACCTCCCCTGCATAGCCATTCAGTGGAAAGCTCAGTGTGCTGATGTTTCTCCTCCCCCAGCTCTTATGCAGCTGAGAACAGGCATGTGATCACTTATGAAAGGTTATTTATAATGTTTTTTTCCTATACACAAACGCTTTGCCTTTCATTTCTATTTTAATCTCCATATTTAATCACTTTAAAGAACCCAAAAAATATCACAGTGAGGACTTGACCAGTCTTTTAAAACAATAACTAAGCAACTTTGTTAACAGGACCCACACCAGCAGGCTTTCATGAACAAATCAACATTTAAATATACTTATTTTACAGATAAAAAAAGAACCTAAAACAATCCAGTGAGTATATGTGCAGTGGTATTAATGTATTTTGTTTCTTAAATCAGATGCTAATAACATAACTAACATGCATTTGATAAATTTTTGAACTAATTTATCCCTCAAGCTTCCTTATGAAACTGTCCTCTGGCCATCCTGCTACATTTCAGTTGTATATGTACACATATGTGCACCAAAAATATCTTGTAAAAGTACAAGGTGGTATAAAACGTTTTGAGACTACAGTAGCTCTGTTTACAAGAAAGGACTTTATTTATCTACATTTACACACTATCACCTTCAAAATATTCCCCTTGCACGTTAATACAGTGCTCCCACCATTTCTGCCACTTCTGGAATGTGTACTGGAAATCTTCTTTTCAAAGTGTGTCAAGCACCTGCTAATCATCATGGATCTCCACAATGTTGTCAAAAAGGCAACCTTTGGGCTTGATCATCATCTTTGGGAACAGGGCAAAGTCCGTGGGAGCCAAATCTGGAGAGTAGGGTGGGTACGAAAGTGAAATAATTGCAGCCTGAGGACAAACTTGGCAGCAACATGGGAAATGTTCAAATCACATGTGAGGATTGCCTGGACTGTTCTGTATGACACACTGAACAGGGCAGCAATGTTGTGGATTGTTCTCTGATGATCATCATGCACAAGTTGCAGAATGGTTTTGACATTTTCAGGGGTTGAGCTCGTTGAAGGACTTCCTGATCTCTCACCATTTTCCAGTGATGTTCTTCCACACTGGAAGTGCCAATCAAAACACCTAAAATGACTTATTGCAGCGTCGTCCTAAACTTGTCAAGCATCTCGGCAGCAGATTTGCTCAGTTTCATGTAGAATTTCACATTTGCTCTTTGTTCAGAGTTGTTGTCCATGATGAAATAGCAAACATGGTAACCCACGTAGTTAGAATAGCACCAGCTCCACAGCTCCTGATGTACACAGGACAATGCCTTTTGGCACACCGACTTATGAAGGTCAGTGCTCCCTGTGACTGTGCATGCTGCATTGTGCATGATATGACAGGCTTGTAGCGCCACTCAAAGTCGGGCATATGAAGTAACCTCGTCCATGCACTGAGAGTGGGAGCGGGTGTCCTAACACTATCCAGGGGTGTGGGATCGCAAGGAGATCAAACTGACCAATGTGAATTGATTGTAGAGTGTCAGTGTTGGCCTCAGCCCTTGCTCTGGCATGTTTTGTGCTGCCCATTGGGGGCTTGGTCACAGAGAGCATCAGCTGATGTGTTACAAAACTAGTCTCAAAACTTTGATACCCCTCATAATAGTGATATTTTATTAAGCCCAGTTAGATGTCTGTGGCTGGATGTAAATATATAGTGTATTGAGTATTGAGCACCAGCATGAATTCCTAACTTTCCCTGACTTTTTCTAACTGCTCTAAATACACTCACAATGAACAAAGACTCTGGTGAACAACTTTTAAAGGGAGGTGGCTGGCCCATTAAAAAAAACCATCGATATTGACCCTTAAGAGATACCTAACCACAGTGCAGAGGCCAGAAAGTACATGATTAGTAATGGTTGCTATGGTGGCAATCAATGGATGGATGGCATCCCAGTGGTTTGCCATTTTCTCAGACTGCAGACCCTATCATCAAAATCCTAAAAATAAATAAAAACCTAGCAGAGGCTCTAGCCTTACCTCACTCTTTCCAGGAGAGTTTGGCTTTAAATTTCAGTTGGGGGACTTTGATTTTGATATCATCAGTCGGAGGGAAACATTTGCTCTGTCTACAGTTCACCAATTGTCAGACTTCATTATTATACCACTGCAAATCACAAGATAAGAGGCTGTTGCAGTAGCTGATCTATGTCAGACATTTGTGAACACAGCCAACAACTGCACAGCCAAGAACAAAGCATAGTTCAGGTATGAGGAAGTACAACCTGTCTTCTCCAATGACAGCAAGATAATATATGTAAATATAAAGACCTGAGAGGTATGATAATGCTATTATAAAACTTGAAGAGTGAACAACCAGATTATTACAGATGCACGTCAGTGACTGATTCTTTTTAAGCATCAAAGAGCATCTCTCCATGATATGCTCAAAGCATCACAAAATACTTTAAAACACCAGAAAAAATAAACCTAGCATGATTTGAGCAAATGGGCTTTAATCTCCCTGTGTAATAATTATTAGAGCAAACATGCCTCAATTCCAGGACAAGGTTACTTAACCAAATGTCAACACATTTACATGTCATATACACAGTACATAAAATCTGTGCCAATTTCTAACATCCCGGAGAGACTCAACTCATTATAATCTTACTGGGAAAGTGAGAACATAAGCAGACTTCACAAAACCAATTGTAGAGCTATGGATTCAGTTCTGTAATATTAACAGTAATCTATTTTAATTCAGTAGTGGTAGTACAAGGCTTAGGAGTTTAATTAGAATACAGATCTTTAAGGGCAATACAGCATTACCCTATTAATAAACAGTACTTTGAGGTTTGTTTGTTTTTTTTAATCAGCAGAAAGTTTCAGATTTTACACTCATAAGTAGGGATGAGCTTCAGGTTCAACCCAAACCCTGCCTGTTCGCAGTTTAGAGCACTGACTATTGTTTGTTTGCTTGTATTTTGTACTGTCCCTTTAAAAAGCAAAAAACCTATATGGAATTCTTCTTAACATTCATATCAGGCCCATTATCCAGGCATGCAGTCTCGGTGGCCTGGGAAGCGAGGGCAGTGAGCGTGCTTCTGAATCATACAAGGTGACATGCCTTCAACATTGGGAGGATACTAAGCAAGGGGAGGTGCCAAAGCATGCCCCCTTGTAATGCACCTTGTCCCCATGTTGAGAGGCGAAGGACCTAATCCCCACATCTGGTCCCTGAATATGGATGTAGGGATTTTCAGGGGAATGCCTGTTGTTACCATTCCCTGAAAGAGTTCAAAATAAATACATCAACACCAATAATGAATGTCCCTTGAACCCCATATAGGGAAAGGGAGCCTTGACTAACAGAAAGTACAGTAAGTAGCTTCAAACATGCTTGGGACAAACATACAGTAGATCTATACACAGACAAAAATGTTAAAAAAAACAAAAAAAATGTATAAATAAAAAAAAAAAAGAGATGGACCATTTAGTCTATATTTCTTTTCTATGTTTCTATGAATTCTGCAATATAATGTGCATTGTCCAGACACAGGAGAGGAGTTAAATGGCTCCATCAGGACTGGCTACAGGGACAAAAGGTGAGACAGTGGAGCCTACGCTTACAGAAGAGTTGTCCTTCCCCAGCGTTCTTGCCTTGTTTCTCAACATGGACACAGATGCCTTGATCACACAGGTCAGAGATCTTTTGTCCAGATAATCATTCTTCTCCCCTGGATGACCTGTTCTCTATTCCCAGGCCCCTCACTTTCAGAGCCAGCAGGCGCACTTGACCATCATCCAGGCTGAGCCCCATTCTTCCCAGGGTCCCAGATAGTTCAGCCATACAGGGGTCTATCACCAGAGCCACTGGCACTGAAAGTGTTTGCTCCACTCCAACCCACCCCACTCGCTGTTCTGCTCACAACTCTGTGAGATCTTCTCACCACTGCCACAACTCTGTCAGAGCTTCTCATGTCACTACTGAACTCTATTAGCCCTGATTTAGGAGTCATCGAATGTCATCCACACTGGATCATTTCTCTCCTGCACAGGCAGTGGCTCTGCTGCTTGTTGTGACGATCGCGGTTTCAGACCCCAGCCCTTCTCACCAAACTCATGACCAAAGGACTAGCCAATCTAAAACCGTGCTGTCACATGCGTAACAATTCCACGTCCAGCTGCACTCTGCACAAAGATTTTCCAGCTAATGGACCACAATCGATGTACAGGCAGCCTGAGCGCTATTGTTACTGGGTCAGGTTAATTACGCAATTAACCCTTCACACTGCCACCACCTCCTTTTAGGACAGAGAAAGAGGAAACTTGGCAATATTAGCAATACACTATGATGATTGGAAAATTGTCGGTATACCACTGTCACCGCAGACAGGTTATACAGAGGGTTAAACCCACACAGTTGCGCTCTTCAGCGGCAGGAATGCTTAGTTTTCATTAAAGAGCGTTAGAAACAGTTCAACACTTTCAGAAAGTGAGATTTATTATTAAAAGGTCAAAAGGGTGCAATAAAAATATTTACAGAAAAAGATGTAGCCAATATATATATATAAATATAGAGAGCACAGCAAAGAGATAACAGAAAGAAGTTAGAGGGTTAAAGTACTTGCCAGTCAGCCTTGGTTTAAGCAGCTTCAAGTTTCATGAGCCCAAAAGGATTTCTTGTCTACCACTGTCAGTTTCGATGTTAAAACAGGAGAATCTTCTACCTTTAACTCAGCTTAGCTTAGCTTTTCTAGTATCTCCACAGTGTTTCCCTGGAGCAGTAAACCAATCGTCTCCTTTGGGGAGGGAGGTGTAGGTGGAGACCGAAGTTATGACCAGAAACTCTCATAGCTTCTATTATGATTCATAACTTATTCTTGGGGCATTTAGCAGCCTGGCCACTAGTAGATTAATGTTCAGCTGCATCTACGGAATGGTTAGAGATGAAACATGTCATATCCACTTGAATGGTTCAGGAGATATAATTTTCTGCTCTCCTATATATGCCAGCTAGGGGGTGTAAAATATCAGGAAACTTGTATCAAAGTGACCAATCTGAATATATGCCTAATTTTTATGTAGGTCTCTCATATTCCAAGACATGAAATCATAGGGGTAAATGGATGTTGAATATGGTGTCTAGTTTATGACTTCTCTGGAATGTGTTTGAACTCAGTGAAGTACTTGGTTAATGGTCTTAGATATCCCAGATTGCGAGCTAATAGGTACCTAGGCAGTTAGGCTGAGGGTTTTATGGCTCTGGAGCTCTCCTGCTGTGCCTTGATTGCCTGTGACCTCTGTCATCACCCAGACCACATGTCACTCAACAGAGAGGGAGGGGGGATGATTGGAGGAGGAAGCCTGCTTTGGGAGTGAGAGATGGTACAAAATGGAAGATTCTTAACAACATGGAGGACCGTGTCCTTCTCTGTGTGCACGATTGCTACACTTGTGTCTGCTCCTGCACCTGTCAGTGTTCAGCTCCTGGCACCCTGCAGGACTGGAGCAGATGTATGTGGCTGACTCTTATCTCCTCTAGCCCTGAATACTGCTTCAGGCACAGCATCTACTAGTAATCCAGCTTCTGAATGCCGGCCAGGACTTCCAGAGGCTCTATAAGTTAACCCTCAATGTTCCTGCCAGACCAGTACCACCTCAATAGACAGGCTTTAACTTTATAAAACAGATTTGATCATGAGTTTTGGATCCCCTTCATGCCATCAGATGAATCAACCAAGTCTGCTAACTTGATTTCAGCATTACAGTTTAAAACAGTGGTCACTGAGAATATTGCAAAAGAGTTGGGATTGGGTCATATGGCAGGACCCAATTGATTCCCCCTTCCATAACATGTGGATTTCCCCACTGGTGCCCAAAAAAAGAAACAAGGACATTTCACCTTTTATAGTGCCACCTCTTCCCCTCAGGCTTTGATTGATAAGGAAGAATTTGGAGTCCAATATCCCTCTTTTGATAAAGCACTTTCTTTAATAAAGTCTACAGGTGCTTCTGCACTACTGGCAAAGGCTGACATAGAGTCTGCCTTTCACCTTCTTCCTGTTCATTGTGATTATTACCACCCTTTGGGTTGCTTCCTTCAAGGTTGTTTTTTGTGAATATATGCCTCCCAATGGGTTGCACTATCTCATGCTACTACTTTGAATTGTTCAGTAGTTTTCTGGAGTGGGTGTTTCTGCAGTCTTCTAGCCCTCAGTTTTGCACTATTTGAACAATTTTCTGTTTATCGGTCCTGCAGGCAATGACCATTGTCATTTGTCCTTAAATGGGTATTCCATTGCCAACCAACAAAACGGAAGGTTCTGTCTGTGTTCTGTCCTTTTTGGGCATTGAGATTGACAATGTGCAGTTGGTCCTCTGGCTTCCTGATGATAAAATGACTAGGCTTCTTACCTCTAGTGAAATTAGCTAGGAATGCCAGAAAACTTCAGATAAAACAGCTTCAATCCCTGTTGGGTCACCCTGTTTTTGTGTGCAGCATACTTCTGATCCTATTTCCAGGTAAAGCATGTTGGACTTCTGTAAGTGAAGAATAGCAACTTGCATTCAATGGAGACAGAAAGTTTTGCTATCCAATCAAGGTGACTGAAGACTCCAATACCTAAAAGACCAGTAGAAGATGTCAGCAGTGGTGACAAGGAATTTTGTGGAAATCACATTGCTTTGAAACATTTTTTAGAAACCAATAGACTGATCCCTTAAAGTGACAGCTATTCAGTAATTGTGGAAGTGAGAAAACTGAGTTTTGGAGATATTCTGGTTTATTTATTCAACCCCTAATTTAGGGGAAGGTGCTTTCTGACCTATACCCACCTATAGGTCCACAATTCAAGGTGAGGGTACACCTGTTACATAAAGTTGCTTCACCATAGTGTGAATTTGGTCTGGGGATTGGTAGCACGGGGACTTTGGTCTCACTATCACTGTATTTTGAAGATTTGCACAGAATCAGTGAAGACACTGTATCAGTTGAGACTTGCATCACTTGTTGATGAACGTTTGCATGTTTTTATGCAAAATTAGATGCACGAATATAATTTTTGGGACACATAATCAATGCTAAGATCTATGTTGTATGTGATATAGAATTATGCAACATATTTATTTGCACATTATTTTCTTTGTATTTTTTGCATTTATATTCACTATTCATTTTGTTGCACATAAGTCTATTTTATGCATTGGAGGAGTATCCATTTCTTCAAGCTCAGCAGTGCAGCACATTTATTATTTTAGATTTTTTGAGGAGAGGGAACACACTTTAAGAGGTAGCAGCAGCTGAGTATTGGAATTGTCATTTTATATTTGGCAGCAGATGCATATTTATTAACTGTTAAAATAGTTGTCCTTCCTGCACACCTATAATGGTCATTCTTATTGGCAAATGGAGGAAGTGCTGAACTCAAAGCTGGAGTTTTACATATAGATGCACTGGGCTCCTGTTTAAAAACGATCTTCTGGGGTTAATGGTCTGCTAAATTTTGGCAAGCATCGTGGGTACAAATAGATTTGTTAAATAACATGATGTTGTTGAAGCTCTTCCTTATTGTGAGAAATTGAGGAGCAAACAAGTTGTTTTTTTGGACAGATAACATGAGTGTAGTGTAAGTGGTTAACCACCTCTCCACATGATCCCCACTATTAGTCTCCCTGTTGTGCTTTCTGGTGCTTAGATGCTTATAATTGAATGTTAGGTTTAGGGCTAAACACATTTCAGTTTTTCCTAATTCTATTGCTGACCCACTCTTTTATTTACAGTTCATATGCTTCTGCTCCTTGGCCCCAGCGGTTTCCCCATGGGTCTTCTTTGCCCAAAGTTTTGATGGACCCTGGTTTCTGATGCCTGTTAGACACCATCCAAGCCTACCTCTTCCAAAACACATTTATATTTATATCAGACCAACAGGTTTGAGACGAGTGGGTGTCATCATTTAGCAGTGAGCTCTCCCTTTCCTCCCCACGGGCCACATGCCTGGCTCTTTTTTCATACCTCCTCTATCTGAAAAATAACACAATTTTTGGATTAAGTGTTTATGGGTTACAGTGTCAAATGCTTTGGTGATATCTAGATACAATATAGATTTTGGCCAATCCATTGGTACCGTTTCAGTCAGCTTTCCTTAAGGATTAGGAATAGTGGTCCAGCATTGACCTGGTTAACTTCTTTGAGGACTCTCAGGTATAAGCCATCTGGTCCTGGTGATGTGTTCACATTAAGTTTTTCTAGACTTTTTAAAATACTGTCTTCTGTTAGTCACAGGCATACACTCCTTGCTGTGTTGCTAACAATGCCATCTTGTCTATTATACCCCTCCTTTTCCATAGTAAAAACAGAAAAGAATGTATGTAATACAGTTGCCTTCTCTATGCCACTTGGGCCAATATGCTCTGACTTTGCTTTTTTACTAACAATACATCTCTCGTGGTCTATTTTTGCTGCCCTGATTGTGCTCTTACATTTCTTATTATATTTTTTGTAGTGTTCCAATGCTGTCAGTGTGCCCTAAGCCTTATATTTTTTAAAGAACAGTTTTTTCTCTTGTAAGTGCCTTTTTACTCTTGAATTTAGGCACCCAGGTTTAACCTTGGTTCTTTTACAATTGTTGCCCATTAGAATACACTGGCTAATGGCTATAATTAAAATGTTCTTAAAACACTCCCACTTTTCCTCTGTGTTTTGTTTTCCCAAATATTTTCTCATTTAATGTCATGAAATATGGAGCACAGTTTGGTAAAGTTGGCTTTCTTATAATTTAATGTACACTATATGATCACATGATTGTGGACACCAGATAATCTCACATATTATATGGCAAAATTACTGTGTGTGACACCCCCTCCTACTTATTGAGTGCAGGTGTTTCCAATGAAGGTTTTTGTTATTGTTACAGCATACAAAGAAATATTAAACAACTGTGTTCTTCCAACCTTATGATGACAGTGTTAAGACATGGCTGTGCCCAAAAGTCAGTCAAAAAGGATATGATTTGGTGAGCTTTGCGTGGAGGAGTTGCCTTCACAGAGCCTTAACCTCAACCCTATTGAAAATCTTTGGCATATGCTCAAATGCCTATTGCATGTCACAGTGATGTATTTAGACTTTGTGCTGCTCTGGGCAACACAAAAATGTTGTGCCCCCCCCCAATGAGAGAGCAAGAGAGTCAATAAGTGTGTATGTATGTATATATATATATATATATATATATATATATATATATATATGATTCTCTCTCTCTTCCCTCTCTCTTTCTCCCTCTCTTCCCTCTCTCTCGCCCCCTTCCCTCTCTTCCTTCTCTCTCTCTTCCCCCTATCCCCCCCCTCTCCCCTCACTCTCATCCTCTCTCTCTCCCCCCTACCTCTCTTCCCTCTCTCTCTCTCCTCTCTGTCTCTTCCCCGCTCTCTCTCTTATCCCTCTCTCTCTCATCCCTCTCTCACTCCCCCCCTCTCTCTCTCTATCATCCCTTTCCCTTATCCCTCTCTATCTCTTCCCCCTCTCTCTATCTTCATTCCCTCTCTCTCTTCATTCCCTCTCTCTTCCCCATCCCTCTCTTCCCTCTCTCCTCTATCTCCATCTCCTCTCTCTCTTCCCCCCTCTCTCTCTCCCTCTCTCTTGCTCCCTCCCTCTCTCTCTTCCCTCACTCTCTTCTGTCTCTTCTCCCCCTTTCCCCCCCCTCCTCTCTTTATTCTCTCTCTCTCCCCACCCCCCTCTCTTCCCTCTCCATTTTTCACATCGTATGGGGCTGCACACACACAACTCCTCCAAGGGCTCCTGATCTCCGTGCAGCAGGAAGGAGGAGGGGGGGAGGTGTGTACAGTCCCATACGAGGTACTGTAAGAGTACCGAAGGTACCCCTCTGCTGGTGGCCCTGCATGGCTCTGTCCGCCGCTGCTCTCAAGGTCCCTTCTTCCTGGGGGCGGTGCCGCCCTCCTAAAAATTGCCGCCCTAGGCAAACGCCTTGTTTGCCTCGTGGTAGATACGCCCCTGGCGTGTCAGCCGCTCTTGTTCAATCTCAGTACTAGATCTCACAAATGCTCTTTTTACTTAATGTACCAAATTTCCACTGAACACTTTCCAGTGGAACCTGATAGAGCTCCAAAGTGTTGATCAGTTGTGTATCAATGCTTATGGTTTTGAAATGGCATATTTAATAACCTTGTATATTGTAGGTGTGATGGTCAGGTATTCACAAACGTTTGATCATATAGTGTACTTGTCCTACCCTCTTGTATGCTTTTCCTGTGCTTTACAGTGAACAAAATTGCCCTGTGATCACTGTTTTCTAGGTTATCCCTTACTTCCACATCTGTTATCAGATGTTTGTGATGTTTGTGATTAGTAGGTCAAGCAGAGCCTTGTCTCAGTTGGGGCATCCACCAACTGACACGTGAAATTGTCACACAAAACATTCAAGAAGTGTTGAGCCTTGGATGAGTGGGTAGTTCCATCTGCCCAGTCAATATCTGGATAACTGAGTCCCTCTCATTTCAAGTCGCGTTTTCTTGGATGTTTTTTAACTCCTTCAGGATTTGTGATCTTGTTGCTAAGGACAAACATACGGTTAGAGGCAGAGGATATGCTGATCATGGGTTTCTTTGTATCAATTCTACTGCATTCCTTCAAAACTGATGGATCATACATAGGAAACAGATACATTTGAGTGCTTATGGAGATACATTTTGCCTGGTGCACCTAGCCTCCATATTTTCCATTTTCTCCCCTTTCACAGATTTCATGGTTCATACTGATTCTTTCATCTTAAGCAAATACCAGTTTTATGGGTCTTTCACTTTTGTCTTTCCATGCTGGGATTACCTCCATTGGAATTTTCCACACGCTCTTTCTTCATTGGTGAAGCCTCCACTGCTCATGCCATGGTAATCTTCTCATTTTTCTTTATATGTTCACCATCACCTCTTGTTTTGATTTCAGGTTCCTCCCTGGCATTGTTATAGATATAAGTGACTCCTTTATTTATTAGTACTCCTATTGCTGAAGTTGGAAGCTATGGGAAGAATCCAAAATGTGTTTCAAAAGATTTGTGTATTTTCAGTGTTGCTCTATAAGCCACATTTAAAGACCCTCCTGCTGCCGAACAATATTTTTCTTTTTTTTTTTATTGTACATGTCCTTCATGGCAGCTCTCATTTTCGCAACAGCTTTCAAATTAACCTTGAAAAAGACCTGGAAAAGTAGCAATTCAGTCCCTATAGATTTCAATAGAGTTCAGTCCAAAAGTTGGGGTTTGCTGACTTATCAGTAGGTTCAACAAATCTCCTAAGCATCTGACTTTGCTTGGTTTGCTCATCCTTACTCATAAGCATGAACCAAAATGCTGCCTAAAGTACCCATAGATGTTTTTTTTTCAGTTTTGGTTGGCAAGACAGGGTTTACCATTCGTAATAAGTCTGTAAAACTTTTTAGGACACCAGCTAAAATATTTTCAGCTAAGGTATTGCTATTGTATTTATATGGTGCTGAACTCAGAAGTGCTGTATCAAAGCCACAAATACCTGAACCAGATCTTATTTCAGCACCCCCCCCCCCCCAATAAATAAAACAAACACATTTTGTGTTGAGCCTGACTTTTTGAGGGGATATCTGGCTTAGGCATAAATCCTTTACCTTCTTGGAACTCCTGGTAATAACATAAAAGGGTTCAGCTGCAAGACCAGGACCTGAAATTACAAGTGTTGTCTGCAGTTGCTGCCCTGATCTGTGTTTACCAAAAAGGCACTTGTGGTCCAGTACACAGGACAGCTAAATAAGGGGGTAGGGAGGGGGGAGTTAGAGCAGCACAGTGCTTCAACATTTTCAAACTGTGATATGTTCTGTAGCAATACCCCCTTAGGGGCCACTGGATTTGAATGGGTCCCGCTATGCTCTGCACAGCCAGGCAACATGCATTTTCCACACCTTGCACACTGGAGTCAGCAAACAGTCCTCGAGCTTGGCTTTGTGATTTTATTTAAAAGTTTACAACTTGGATAGGTTGAGGGGTGTATGGGAAGCCCAAGGAACTGTAGAAATGTGAGGACAACTCAGAGCAACTATGTACAAAGATGTGGACAAAAAGAAATAGTCTCTTTTCTGAGAGCATTCAAAGCCCTCTAGTCTACCTCCTCAGACCACAGAATAATCCTCCTCTTCACCCGGCTGTACTGAGGGTATTCCCTGGGCAAGGATCCAGAAACTGCCAATATAGAACAGTCCCAGGTGAGAAGGTAGCTGGGTTTTCCACTTGACTGCCCTCTCCCCTTAGCTGGCCCAGGGGGTGTAAGGGTACTTACACTGTCTTTCCTGTCAGCTTATTGGGTTGGAGGCTGCCTTCAGGCCTTCTGCTGGGCTGGCTCCTTCCCTGCTGCTCAGGATGTCCCTCTTAGAGGACGGTGGTGAAGTGGAGATTCCCTTTTCCAGCACCTCTTGTAGGTAGGCCCCTTCCCAGGGCCCCATCCCAGACTCTACACTCCAGCCTTCACTCCATCTTCCACCTGACACTAACTGACTCACTCCCCAGGCTCTGTCATACATAAGGGTTGCCTTGGTCACCATGGCCAGCCTTCTGCCAGGGGATTGGCCAGGGTCCCTCAAGTATGTATTGTTCTGCAAGCTAAGCTTTTCTCTCTAACAGATGATCAGCTAGATAAATCTAGGGCAGTATGATGTCTAAATATGGCTGTAACTCTGTATATAGCTAAAATCTGGTATTGTAGCACAGCCATGCAGACGCAATGGGGTTGATTTACTAAAGACAAATAGGATGTTTATTTTTCAAGGGAAGCTGCACTTTGCAGGAAAATTAGCCACAGAGCTTAGTGAATTTGGTGAAACTCTGTTGACTTCCACCAGCCAATCATACACAAGTAAAAATTATTTTTTATTATTTTCCTTATACCTGACTGCATATTCTTTGCAAAGTGAATCCTCACCACATTCGCTAAGCTCTGGGGCATATTACCTTGCAAAGTGAACAACATATTTGCCCTTAGTAAATCAACCCCAATAATTCTCTATCAGTATGCCTGGTCGGATTTTAGCCCACCCAGTAATGTGTATAATAGCGGGTTGATTATCTTGACCATTGCACAGTGACAGTTGTACAGTAATTATACAAACTGGAATTAAAAACTTCACTTGCCTGACGAATGAATGTTTTCATTCTCTAATTAGATTTTTATTTCTACTGTTTGCAGGCTAGTTGAAATGTGTCTGGAGATATTTGAAGCATACATATGTCTTTGTAAAGATGAAATATAATTATTATAATGAAAACAGACCTCTAGATGAACTCAGGACTATCTAAATTGAGAGTGAATCCAGCTAATCTTTTTTTTTTGTTTTCCAGTAGTTTTTATCTAATCAAATAAACCACCTTTAAATACTTTAATCCTACCTAAGCTCTTAAAAGAAGTAAATTCAGAGGTAAACAAAAGCATGAAGTCTTAACAATGTTATACTTTTTAGGGAATAGAATACAGTTTCTAAGTAAAAATATCCCAAATTTGTATATAAGGTGAGCCTTCAGCCTAAACGTTTCTTTTGTACTGTTTGCGGAAAGGCTGCAATTTTCTTTACTGTCTGGAGTTCCATTGGGAATATTTCCTCTCACTTCTTGACATGCTATGAAAAAGGGTAGTGAATTTCTGCAACAGGGGCAAAAGCATCAGTAAAACAGCTATGTTTATTAGAGAAGGAAATAATTAGATCAATGGTCCTTTGCCCTGCAAGTCTAAGAATGCAGCCCTTTGCTTGACTTTAACCAGCCTTTTGGACACTATTTCTTCCATTGACATCAATGATGTTGCACTGTTCCTTCCTTCCTTCACTGGAAGCAGTCATGGGACCTGATTCTTCCAACTGATACCAACTATGGGGTGCTAGTTCTACCACTGATGCTAACTATGGGGCACTAATTCTCCCACCAATACCAATGATGATACCTTTCAGTGACACCAAGAATGGGGTATTACTCCTCCTTCCGCTAACCACAAGCCCAAGGTATTTTTTACTCCCACTGCTTAACAACCCTGGGACATCCAGTGGCCACAGTTCCCCCTCTTAGGATCTTAATGACAGTAGGCTGGTCTTTTGTTTAGAATGTTTGAGGACCTTGTATTAGATCTTTTTTTTTTTTTTTTTTTTGCTATGTTTCTTTTGGGACAATTTTTCATTTCCTCAAAGGTCACCTAAGCAAAAAGTGAACTAAATATTCCTCTGTCAAAATTCAGACAATCTAACACTGCAAAAGTAGGGCCCTATTGTTTTTAACAGCTTTGGAAGCCACATGTTGTGGCTGCCACTGGGAATCAGTAGATTCTTGCCCTCAATTCTAAATACTGCATGTACATAATGTGTGCGACCAGCAGCAGCTGTCAGCAGTTGCTGTCCGTTTTGTATAAATCAATCTGCAGGGCTGCTGCTGTTCGCTTATTACTGCCCATCTGAATGGCTACATGCAAATAGAGCCTCTAATCAACCCTGGACACACACAGTGAGCATCAGTGATAATATTTCCGCATAGTTACTGGTCCCCCTTCAACTGGCCAGTTTGAATGTGGCTATAACACAAAGTGCAGCTGCATCCAGAGGCAGCATTTAGCCACCTCTGAATGCAACAAACTATCTGCCCCTCATTGTTTTTGTGAATGTAGCCTAACATTGTTAACAAACTTACATAAGGGCAGAGTATGGGAATGACTTTGCTTGTGTTCTACTGCTCCGTCATGGAGTGTGATCCTTGACCAGGCTGTGTAGCCTGAATATGGTGTACTCTGCAGGGAGGTCCTGGACTGGGCTGTGTTTTCTAGCAGAGGTGTCTGGATCACAAGACTGGCTCAAAGAATTTCTAATCCTTTGGCAATTATTGATGTTAACATATTCATATTACATGGGTTTTATGTGTCTGAGTTAAGCTTTCACCTTTCTGCACAGCAAAAAAACAGCAACACACATTTATTTAACGCAATAAAGACTTTATATTGCACGAGGGCTGTGTGACTTTATTGGGAGTTAAAAACTCATCTACTAATCTCTTCCCAAAGAAACAGCTTTCTGCACAGAAAATGGAACTTATGTGGTCATTAGCAGATGCTACATGAAGCAACCAAAAATATACACATTTAAATTCTTAAGCACAATCTATGCACACCACACAGATGGTTTCCAAGAAACTGTACCTAAATTGATTACGATAAAAATGATCTGCAGCAATTGTTTCTGTCAAAAGGGAGAAGAGAATTTGTCCCAATGTGTCTCTCTGCCCACTCATGCAGAGAAGCCAGCTGCTGGGACAGATGTTGCTCCAAGCACTTTATTTTAGGGTCATTAAAAATGGTTACAGGGGTTAGTCATTCACTGTTTTATAAATTGTGCTTACTAGCTGCTCTTAACAGACGCTAAAACAACTTCTTTACTCTTACGGGAGAAAAGTTGGATGGTACAGATTGTCCTCCTTCTTGTACGGTTTCTGTAAAATAGAGTCTTCAAAGAGATTGAATAAATGCAGCAACTTCCAAGGACAATCAAAGAAATGCAAACAGAAATGATGAGTAGCAAAGCGCAGAACACGCTAACCAATCAGATTTAGTTCACTGAATACAGCGAATATAGCGCAGGAACATACAGTACATGTAGTAGACTCTGTTACCCTGCTGTTTTTACTATAATTAGTGACTGGCAGTATATTTGTCATAGTTGACTTTATAGGTTTAATGATACTAGAAGCTGACATAACATGCACATTTTCATGCATTTCAAGAGACATACACAACCCTCAAAAAAAAAGAGTATTATACAAAAAAACCCATAAATAACAAATTCACTAAGTGCACTGACTATATATATATATATATATATATATATATATATATATATATACATACACACACACTCACTGGCCACTTTATTAGGTACACCTTGCTAGTGCCAAGAAAATATCCCCTACATCATTACACCACCATCACCAGCCTGAACCCTTGACACAAGGCAGGATAGATCCATGCTTTCATGTTGTTTATGCCAAAAGCTGAGCCTACCATCTGAATGTTGCAGCAACCAGTCTGCCCATTCTCCTCTGACCTCTGACATCAACAAGGCATTTTTGTCCACACAACTGCCACTCACTGGATATTTTCTGCTTTCGGACCGTCCAGTGTAAACCCTAGAGATGGTTGTGCATCAGCAGTTTTTGAAATACTCAGACGAGCCCATCTGGCACCAACAACAATGCCACGTTTACCCCTGGTTCACATCTGTGCAGGTGGTGCCACTGCGGGACCTGCACAAATACCTGCATCCGCACCACCTGCATAGAGGAATGTAGGACCCGCACATGGGTGACATTAATTCTAATTAAGCATTTCTCACACTGGAAATCGCAACTGTACTGGGAACCTCAGTTCCTGTGCTGGATCCAATTTCCAAAGTAGTGTAGGGAGTCTAAGGACTTCTTCCCTGCGTGTCTCGGGGCATTGGAGTCCATTCAAGTGAATGGGCTCTTATGCCCACACAAATCGCAGCCCACACAACCGCACAGATGTGAACCAGTGCTTAACCTCCCTAGTGGTATTTCAGATTTTTGGTGCTGAAAGCGGTACCATTATTTTGCATGGAAATAAGTAGTTTTTTTTATTGTAGGCTGTAATTTTTAGGAATAACTCAATGAAATCTGTCCAAACAAGAGTCTATTAAACATCCTGGGTATGATAAAATTTGAAACACGAAATCATAAATTATAATTTAATAAATAATCATAAAAAATAATAATATAATAATAATACATTTAATTCAATAATATAATCAAACCGACAACACTGAAATTTGAAATATAGCGCCAAGTTCGCACATTGCTGAGCAAAGTCGCAAAATCGTTTTCAGTGTCTGATGACGAATTTCCCCACGAATCATTATCACTCAATTCTGCAAGTGGTTCTGATTTACTATCGCTGTTCTCTAGCTGATCTAAACCCGCTTTTGACTTAAAGGGACACTTTTTGGACGCCATGGACATTTCTCAGTTTCCAGACAGAAAGAATAGACAAAACGCAGGCAGGGCACAGGACAAAGCATTAGGGACAAAATGTATGTGAAATGGGTTGAAACAGCAATGTTTTACTATGAAAAATGTGTTTTGAAAAAAATTACTTTTTTTAAATTTTCAAATTTCCCGCCGCCAGCGGCGGCGCCCGTACATCCTGACATCACAGGGACCAGAACACAGAAGCCGGATGCCGGCATCGGTCGGAAGAGATGGCCGGGGACGCTGCAGGGGACACATCGCGGGAGCGAAGGACAAGGTAAGTGCTGCAGGGACTCCCTATGCAGCGCCGCATGGTAAGCCCGAGTGTAGCTCAGGGTTACCGCTTTTGGCACTGACACTTTACCCCGAACTACACTCGGGAATACCGTTAGAGAGGTTAAAGTCCCTTAAATCTCCTTTCTTACCCATTCAGCAAGTCATCTTCACCACGTCTACATGCCTAAATGCATTGAGTTGCTGCCATGGGATTGGCTGATTAGCAATTTGTGTTACCAAGCAATTGAACAGGTGTACCTAATAAAGTGGCTGGTAACTATATATATATATATATATATATATATATATATATATATATATATATATATATATACATACTTTTTTTTTTGGGGGGGGGGGGCATCATCATGTCTTTCAGATGTGTATCAATTTACATGTTTGAACTAAGAGGGAGAACTGCAGATAACCATATGACAGGGAGATGTGGATCCTTTAGTGGATTTTCTCTGCAAAAGAGGGACATACTTGTAAATTTTTGCATATAACATAACATGCCCTCCACAAACTTTTACACATATACCTAGGAGCTTGAGCTTGGTAACATCATAATAGTAAAAGGTTTATTCTTTTTTTTATATAATATTACGAGGGTATGTAATTTTAGTTACAAACATTGCCTAATAAAGCTCTTTAAAGTGATATTAAACCCAAAACAAAAATTGTAATATATTGTAGCTTACCAATCATTAGATGTGGTGGCTGCATTAGTTTTCTTTTTTTAAGGCTTTTCCCCTCTGTTTTCACCTGGTGATCTGGCCAGTAAAACACCTTCTGTATTATAGTGCCCCCACTCTGGATGAAGGAGCACAGGGTGCACAGCAGACAACAGCATTGTTAATCTGGGAGAGAGAATAGTGTTATATATACTAGCAGATTTATTTACACTAACAAATTGAAGCCAAACTCCAGCTTACACTTTATAATCAGTTACAGCAAACAGCTTTTTTCCATTTAGGATATAGGTTTTACATAAACAAAAAAAAAGCTGATCATTTTAAGCACCCCTACCAGTGTTAAATAATTTGTCTAGTCCCAGTTAACTAATATATCAAGAAGAGAGCTTGTTCTTTGAAACACAACAGACTTAATAGCTGGATCACCAGATGAAAACAGTAGAAAAAAACCTAAAAAAGAAAACAAATGCAGGCATCACATCTAAGAATTGATAAGCTGCAATTAAATAAATGTTTGCTATTGAGTTTATCACTGCATTAATATGTAATTTAGGGCTCTTTGGCTCTTTTAGGGCCTTCAGACTGTATTTAAAGCAGCTTAAGGGAGGAGGTAGATGGCACTGGATCCTATCATCCAATAGTGTGGAGATGGTGTGATTAGACTACAGTTCTTGGACACCTGGTTGGCAAATTCTATTTTTCAAGGTTACTTGAAGCTTGGACTGAAATGTGTAAATCTGAAATTACTCCAGTGTATTCCAATGTAAAAGCAGATGGAAGACTATACACAAATCCAAAGCATGTCGGAGACCGAATCCTTACCATCTGCATCATGGCTTGAGAGATAGGGAACAATGTATTTGAACTTGGTAGTAAATAGATTGCTTGGTATATTGACCTCAGCTAGAATGGTATGGTGTCCATTAGCTGCTGGGTGTAACATCATAGTAGGGTTGTTTTCTTTTTTATAACATTCTAAAAAGGTAATGCAATTTTAGTTACAAACATGACTTAGTAAAAGTTTCTCAATATGTAATTGTTGCCCCTTTAAGGGTCCTCAGTTTGTACTTAAAACAGTGCGGTGATGGAGAATGATATAGATGCGGCTCATGAAGACAGTATTATTAGGTGCGGTCACAACTCACCATGGCAAGTGTAAAAACACCTGGCTATGTGTAGGCGGCCCTCCTGCCTCCTCATCTTCCCCTGTCATCCTCACAAACTTTGATGAAAACCACATCCTTGCACTTATGGTACTTTCATCTTTATTAAAACAAGAGATCAATGGAGACGTGATGTAAAATATATCTTGTTGTTAGGAAAATATGATGTAGGATGTGAAAGAAATGAAAATAAGCTACAGCCACTAGCTATCAAGATGCACAAGCAGATAAGTATGTTAATGGAAATATAACCTATATATAACGAGAGCTTAAACATATGAAAGCAAGTTATGCTGCTTAATATAACACATTCATAACATAGGTAGAGCAAATGCGCAATAAATCATTTTGCATAGAGAGCATTAATAAGTATACAATGACGCACTGATATCTGTACTGCTTACTACACAATGATTGCAATAACTGCAAAAAGTATAGGAAGCAAAAACAAAAGTGCCAGTTAGGGCATACAGTATTTACTTTTGTAATTTTGTAAATCCTTGCTTGTTTTTAACAGGCCACCCATGTGAAAGAGCCCTTAAAAGGACACAAAATTACACATGAAAACATTTTACTTAGCCATGTTTGTAACTATAATGGCATAACCAGGGGCGGACTGACAACTCATGGGGCCCCCCGGGCAATAGGGGATCATGAGGCCCCTGTGTCCTTGCCCAAACTCAAAAAAGCCTATGACAAAAGGTACCAGGGGCATCTCATGGGGCCCCCTACTGACCCCGGGCCCTCGGGCAATGCCCGAGTTTCCAAATGGTCAGTCCGCCCCTGGGCATAACCCAATTAGAATGTTATTAAAAAAAAGAAAACCACTACTATGATGCTACCAAGGCTGCCAAAACTAGCTGTTTGTGCTCCCTTATTAGATGCTTTAGTACTGCCTCCTGCTTAGTAGTTCTACTTAGTAGTAAGGACTTGTGTACACTGGCTTCAAAATGTAGCATTGGACATGCTTTTTTACTCACATGTTGCATTTGCTCAGCAGTACCCCCAGCTCTGCTGATGGCCCACTCAGTAGTAATACCCAGCTCTGCTGATTCCCCCACTCAGTAGTACCCCCAGCCAGGGGCGGACTGACAACTCATGGGGCCCCCGGGCATTAGGGGATCATGGGGCCCCTGTGTCCTTGCCCAAACTCAAAAAAGCCTATGAAAAAGGTACCGGGGGCATCTCATGGGGCCCCCTACTGATCCCAGGCCCTCGGGCAGTGCCTAAGTTTCCAAATGGTCAGTCCACCCCTGCCCCCAGCTCTTCTGATCCCTCACTCAGTAGTAACCCCCAGCTCTGCTGATCCTCTGGCTTGCTGGTCCTTCTCTCTCGCTGGTCACCACTCACCTCCAGCTATATTGCTCCCATGCTGCACACCACATTGCCACAGTGACATTGCTGGTTTCTCCTGCTCCAGTCTGCCAGCTCTGCTGATCCTCCACCACTCAGTCTTCTCTTCCGGCCTCCGATCACCTCCTGTCATAGAGTTCCCATGTTGCACATCAAATGTGCTGTCTGCTAGTTGCTCTGCAACTCCGCTCACCTTCCAGCTGCTCCATGCTTCACACCAGGAGTTACGTCTTCACCAGACCTTTCAAAAATATATACACATGAACCGGAAGTGACTGCTGATGACACCTTTCTGGTTCACTTGTTGTTTTCCCAGTGCATCCTGGGAAATCTCATACCTGCAATACCTCCAACATAAGGCAGCGCTAACTCTGAATAAAAGCCCTTCAAAGGTTGCAAGTGCTGTTAGCGAGTTTTGTCACAGACTTGCATGCTTTGAAGATATGTTGAAGCACCAAGAAAACAACATGGGGAATCATTTTTGAAGAGAAGCAAAGCAAACACAACGTGTGAACAGGACTGTAAGCTTACCATTTTATTTAGTGACAGATGCATTGATTGGTATTCAGAGTGCTTTACAAAAGCATGTCCAATGCCACATTTTGAAGCAAGTATATACGAGTCCTTAAAGTCGAAGAAAGTGTAATAGAGCCCTAGTTGTGCTGCACTGCTCCTCTCTAAGTGCAAGTCTGTAGGGGATATAATGAAGCTGTACATTTTACTTCTAAACAAAAGGACCTATTTGTCCTTTGAACACCCATTTACGTATATGCAGAGAAATTGAAAAAAGACAGGAATTTCCTTAGCACATGTCTGCATAACTGATGCTTAGTCAGCTATACCAAACTAAGTGATAAAAAGAGCTCCTTTACTAAATCAATCACTTTGCATCCTGCCTGGCCTGAATAAAATTAGCAGACTCTCCATGGGGCAAAGAGAGCCCATAAAATGACTTTTAGAATTAGATTGCCACAATAAAGCTCTTATGAGATTTTAGGGATTTGATTGTGTAGCCAGGTGTGGCCAACTAAGAAATGAAAGGAAAGAAGGCATTGTCAAAAAAAAACCATAAGACTGTTCATGTTCCCCTTATGCTCATGGACAAGGCTGTTGCATCATTTTCTGCCTCTAGAGGGAGATCACTCTTCCGGACTTGAAGAAGGGGATCTTGGGACTTATAGTTCCCCAGCTAACATTTAACATTTACTGAATCTTGGAGCCACATTGAAAAGTCATATCCCAGGGATATGAAACAACAGGGGATTGTAGGATAGTTTGTAAATTGGACTGTAACTAGAGAGCTCATTCTCTTTGCCCGCGGACATCTGATAGGTCAATGAGGAGTCACTGTTCTGCTTGCAGCAGCCTCATTGCACCAGCACCACAGGTTCAGTGACACCCCACATCCCAAAAAAAGCCTATGAAAAAGGTACCGGGGGCATCTCATGGGGCCCCCTACTGATCCCAGGCCCTCGGGCAGTGCCTAAGTTTCCAAATGGTCAGTCCACCCCTGCCCCCAGCTCTTCTGATCCCTCACTCAGTAGTAACCCCCAGCTCTGCTGATCCTCTGGCTTGCTGGTCCTTCTCTCTCGCTGGTCACCACTCACCTCCAGCTATATTGCTCCCATGCTGCACACCACATTGCCACAGTGACATTGCTGGTTTCTCCTGCTCCAGTCTGCCAGCTCTGCTGATCCTCCACCACTCAGTCTTCTCTTCCAGCCTCCGATCACCTCCTGTCATAGAGTTCCCATGTTGCACATCAAATGTGCTGTCTGCTAGTTGCTCTGCAACTCCGCTCACCTTCCAGCTGCTCCATGCTTCACACCAGGAGTTACGTCTTCACCAGACCTTTCAAAAATATATACACATGAACCGGAAGTGACTGCTGATGACACCTTTCTGGTTCACTTGTTGTTTTCCCAGTGCATCCTGGGAAATCTCATACCTGCAATACCTCCAACATAAGGCAGCGCTAACTCTGAATAAAAGCCCTTCAAAGGTTGCAAGTGCTGTTAGCGAGTTTTGTCACAGACTTGCATGCTTTGAAGATATGTTGAAGCACCAAGAAAACAACATGGGGAATCATTTTTGAAGAGAAGCAAAGCAAACACAACGTGTGAACAGGACTGTAAGCTTACCATTTTATTTAGTGACAGATGCATTGATTGGTATTCAGAGTGCTTTACAAAAGCATGTCCAATGCCACATTTTGAAGCAAGTATATACAAGTCCTTAAAGTCGAAGAAAGTGTAATAGAGCCCTAGTTGTGCTGCACTGCTCCTCTCTAAGTGCAAGTCTGTAGGGGATATAATGAAGCTGTACATTTTACTTCTAAACAAAAGGACCTATTTGTCCTTTGAACACCCATTTACGTATATGCAGAGAAATTGAAAAAAGACAGGAATTTCCTTAGCACATGTCTGCATAACTGATGCTTAGTCAGCTATACCAAACTAAGTGATAAAAAGAGCTCCTTTACTAAATCAATCACTTTGCATCCTGCCTGGCCTGAATAAAATTAGCAGACTCTCCATGGGGCAAAGAGAGCCCATAAAATGACTTTTAGAATTAGATTGCCACAATAAAGCTCTTATGAGATTTTAGGGATTTGATTGTGTAGCCAGGTGTGGCCAACTAAGAAATGAAAGGAAAGAAGGCATTGTCAAAAAAAAACCATAAGACTGTTCATGTTCCCCTCATGCTCATGGACAAGGCTGTTGCATCATTTTCTGCCTCTAGAGGGAGATCACTCTTCCGGACTTGAAGAAGGGGATCTTGGGACTTATAGTTCCCCAGCTAACATTTAACATTTACTGAATCTTGGAGCCACATTGAAAAGTCATATCCCAGGGATATGAAACAACAGGGGATTGTAGGATAGTTTGTAAATTGGACTGTAACTAGAGAGCTCATTCTCTTTGCCCGCGGACATCTGATAGGTCAATGAGGAGTCACTGTTCTGCTTGCAGCAGCCTCATTGCACCAGCACCACAGGTTCAGTGACACCCCACATCCCAAAAAAAGCCTATGAAAAAGGTACCGGGGGCATCTCATGGGGCCCCCTACTGATCCCAGGCCCTCGGGCAGTGCCTAAGTTTCCAAATGGTCAGTCCACCCCTGCCCCCAGCTCTTCTGATCCCTCACTCAGTAGTAACCCCCAGCTCTGCTGATCCTCTGGCTTGCTGGTCCTTCTCTCTCGCTGGTCACCACTCACCTCCAGCTATATTGCTCCCATGCTGCACACCACATTGCCACAGTGACATTGCTGGTTTCTCCTGCTCCAGTCTGCCAGCTCTGCTGATCCTCCACCACTCAGTCTTCTCTTCCGGCCTCCGATCACCTCCTGTCATAGAGTTCCCATGTTGCACATCAAATGTGCTGTCTGCTAGTTGCTCTGCAACTCCGCTCACCTTCCAGCTGCTCCATGCTTCACACCAGGAGTTACGTCTTCACCAGACCTTTCAAAAATATATACACATGAACCGGAAGTGACTGCTGATGACACCTTTCTGGTTCACTTGTTGTTTTCCCAGTGCATCCTGGGAAATCTCATACCTGCAATACCTCCAACATAAGGCAGCGCTAACTCTGAATAAAAGCCCTTCAAAGGTTGCAAGTGCTGTTAGCGAGTTTTGTCACAGACTTGCATGCTTTGAAGATATGTTGAAGCACCAAGAAAACAACATGGGGAATCATTTTTGAAGAGAAGCAAAGCAAACACAACGTGTGAACAGGACTGTAAGCTTACCATTTTATTTAGTGACAGATGCATTGATTGGTATTCAGAGTGCTTTACAAAAGCATGTCCAATGCCACATTTTGAAGCAAGTATATACGAGTCCTTAAAGTCGAAGAAAGTGTAATAGAGCCCTAGTTGTGCTGCACTGCTCCTCTCTAAGTGCAAGTCTGTAGGGGATATAATGAAGCTGTACATTTTACTTCTAAACAAAAGGACCTATTTGTCCTTTGAACACCCATTTACGTATATGCAGAGAAATTGAAAAAAGACAGGAATTTCCTTAGCACATGTCTGCATAACTGATGCTTAGTCAGCTATACCAAACTAAGTGATAAAAAGAGCTCCTTTACTAAATCAATCACTTTGCATCCTGCCTGGCCTGAATAAAATTAGCAGACTCTCCATGGGGCAAAGAGAGCCCATAAAATGACTTTTAGAATTAGATTGCCACAATAAAGCTCTTATGAGATTTTAGGGATTTGATTGTGTAGCCAGGTGTGGCCAACTAAGAAATGAAAGGAAAGAAGGCATTGTCAAAAAAAAACCATAAGACTGTTCATGTTCCCCTTATGCTCATGGACAAGGCTGTTGCATCATTTTCTGCCTCTAGAGGGAGATCACTCTTCCGGACTTGAAGAAGGGGATCTTGGGACTTATAGTTCCCCAGCTAACATTTAACATTTACTGAATCTTGGAGCCACATTGAAAAGTCATATCCCAGGGATATGAAACAACAGGGGATTGTAGGATAGTTTGTAAATTGGACTGTAACTAGAGAGCTCATTCTCTTTGCCCGCGGACATCTGATAGGTCAATGAGGAGTCACTGTTCTGCTTGCAGCAGCCTCATTGCACCAGCACCACAGGTTCAGTGACACCCCACATCCCAAAAAAAGCCTATGAAAAAGGTACCGGGGGCATCTCATGGGGCCCCCTACTGATCCCAGGCCCTCGGGCAGTGCCTAAGTTTCCAAATGGTCAGTCCACCCCTGCCCCCAGCTCTTCTGATCCCTCACTCAGTAGTAACCCCCAGCTCTGCTGATCCTCTGGCTTGCTGGTCCTTCTCTCTCGCTGGTCACCACTCACCTCCAGCTATATTGCTCCCATGCTGCACACCACATTGCCACAGTGACATTGCTGGTTTCTCCTGCTCCAGTCTGCCAGCTCTGCTGATCCTCCACCACTCAGTCTTCTCTTCCGGCCTCCGATCACCTCCTGTCATAGAGTTCCCATGTTGCACATCAAATGTGCTGTCTGCTAGTTGCTCTGCAACTCCGCTCACCTTCCAGCTGCTCCATGCTTCACACCAGGAGTTACGTCTTCACCAGACCTTTCAAAAATATATACACATGAACCGGAAGTGACTGCTGATGACACCTTTCTGGTTCACTTGTTGTTTTCCCAGTGCATCCTGGGAAATCTCATACCTGCAATACCTCCAACATAAGGCAGCGCTAACTCTGAATAAAAGCCCTTCAAAGGTTGCAAGTGCTGTTAGCGAGTTTTGTCACAGACTTGCATGCTTTGAAGATATGTTGAAGCACCAAGAAAACAACATGGGGAATCATTTTTGAAGAGAAGCAAAGCAAACACAACGTGTGAACAGGACTGTAAGCTTACCATTTTATTTAGTGACAGATGCATTGATTGGTATTCAGAGTGCTTTACAAAAGCATGTCCAATGCCACATTTTGAAGCAAGTATATACAAGTCCTTAAAGTCGAAGAAAGTGTAATAGAGCCCTAGTTGTGCTGCACTGCTCCTCTCTAAGTGCAAGTCTGTAGGGGATATAATGAAGCTGTACATTTTACTTCTAAACAAAAGGACCTATTTGTCCTTTGAACACCCATTTACGTATATGCAGAGAAATTGAAAAAAGACAGGAATTTCCTTAGCACATGTCTGCATAACTGATGCTTAGTCAGCTATACCAAACTAAGTGATAAAAAGAGCTCCTTTACTAAATCAATCACTTTGCATCCTGCCTGGCCTGAATAAAATTAGCAGACTCTCCATGGGGCAAAGAGAGCCCATAAAATGACTTTTAGAATTAGATTGCCACAATAAAGCTCTTATGAGATTTTAGGGATTTGATTGTGTAGCCAGGTGTGGCCAACTAAGAAATGAAAGGAAAGAAGGCATTGTCAAAAAAAACCCATAAGACTGTTCATGTTCCCCTTATGCTCATGGACAAGGCTGTTGCATCATTTTCTGCCTCTAGAGGGAGATCACTCTTCCGGACTTGAAGAAGGGGATCTTGGGACTTATAGTTCCCCAGCTAACATTTAACATTTACTGAATCTTGGAGCCACATTGAAAAGTCATATCCCAGGGATATGAAACAACAGGGGATTGTAGGATAGTTTGTAAATTGGACTGTAACTAGAGAGCTCATTCTCTTTGCCCGCGGACATCTGATAGGTCAATGAGGAGTCACTGTTTTGCTTGCAGCAGCCTCATTGCACCAGCACCACAGGTTCAGTGACACCCCACATCCCAAAAAAAGCCTATGAAAAAGGTACCGGGGGCATCTCATGGGGCCCCCTACTGATCCCAGGCCCTCGGGCAGTGCCTAAGTTTCCAAATGGTCAGTCCACCCCTGCCCCCAGCTCTTCTGATCCCTCACTCAGTAGTAACCCCCAGCTCTGCTGATCCTCTGGCTTGCTGGTCCTTCTCTCTCGCTGGTCACCACTCACCTCCAGCTATATTGCTCCCATGCTGCACACCACATTGCCACAGTGACATTGCTGGTTTCTCCTGCTCCAGTCTGCCAGCTCTGCTGATCCTCCACCACTCAGTCTTCTCTTCCGGCCTCCGATCACCTCCTGTCATAGAGTTCCCATGTTGCACATCAAATGTGCTGTCTGCTAGTTGCTCTGCAACTCCGCTCACCTTCCAGCTGCTCCATGCTTCACACCAGGAGTTACGTCTTCACCAGACCTTTCAAAAATATATACACATGAACCGGAAGTGACTGCTGATGACACCTTTCTGGTTCACTTGTTGTTTTCCCAGTGCATCCTGGGAAATCTCATACCTGCAATACCTCCAACATAAGGCAGCGCTAACTCTGAATAAAAGCCCTTCAAAGGTTGCAAGTGCTGTTAGCGAGTTTTGTCACAGACTTGCATGCTTTGAAGATATGTTGAAGCACCAAGAAAACAACATGGGGAATCATTTTTGAAGAGAAGCAAAGCAAACACAACGTGTGAACAGGACTGTAAGCTTACCATTTTATTTAGTGACAGATGCATTGATTGGTATTCAGAGTGCTTTACAAAAGCATGTCCAATGCCACATTTTGAAGCAAGTATATACGAGTCCTTAAAGTCGAAGAAAGTGTAATAGAGCCCTAGTTGTGCTGCACTGCTCCTCTCTAAGTGCAAGTCTGTAGGGGATATAATGAAGCTGTACATTTTACTTCTAAACAAAAGGACCTATTTGTCCTTTGAACACCCATTTACGTATATGCAGAGAAATTGAAAAAAGACAGGAATTTCCTTAGCACATGTCTGCATAACTGATGCTTAGTCAGCTATACCAAACTAAGTGATAAAAAGAGCTCCTTTACTAAATCAATCACTTTGCATCCTGCCTGGCCTGAATAAAATTAGCAGACTCTCCATGGGGCAAAGAGAGCCCATAAAATGACTTTTAGAATTAGATTGCCACAATAAAGCTCTTATGAGATTTTAGGGATTTGATTGTGTAGCCAGGTGTGGCCAACTAAGAAATGAAAGGAAAGAAGGCATTGTCAAAAAAAAACCATAAGACTGTTCATGTTCCCCTTATGCTCATGGACAAGGCTGTTGCATCATTTTCTGCCTCTAGAGGGAGATCACTCTTCCGGACTTGAAGAAGGGGATCTTGGGACTTATAGTTCCCCAGCTAACATTTATTGAATCTTGGAGCCACATTGAAAAGTCATATCCCAGGGATATGAAACAACAGGGGATTGTAGGATAGTTTGTAAATTGGACTGTAACTAGAGAGCTCATTCTCTTTGCCCGCGGACATCTGATAGGTCAATGAGGAGTCACTGTTCTGCTTGCAGCAGCCTCATTGCACCAGCACCACAGGTTCAGTGACACCCCACATCCCAGTTCCAGACACCCAGCTACATAGCTGTCTTTAGCATTTGGAAACATAAAGACATCTGCATTGATCGGCATCTGTGGCTTCCCACAAATGCTACCACAGTCTGCTGTGCACTCATCACTCTATCCTACTGTTGATCCAAAGCATGCTCAACCTACCTTCTCGCACTGGAGTCCTATGTTCAATCAGGATCAGGGTTGTCACATCATCTGTTTAAAACTGAACACATATTCATTACACAGGTTCTGAGGCAAATTTAATGCAGATAAGGCACCAAGTGAGTGTAATTACCACCTTAATCAGCCACAGAACCTGTGTAATGAATATGTGTTCAGTTGTAAAGGGATGAGGTGGCAACCCTAATCGGGATTGGTGAGAGAGAAGTCTGCCCTGCCTTTACTCTACTCTTTTTCATACATGGACACTGCTAGCAGACATCTTTAACCCCGCCCCCCCCATCTCAGTTAAGGAACTCTTGCTACCTTGCAAAAAATTGCCAGGAGAAGATAAAGCCTCAAACATGAACTAAGTTTTCCCATACAGATATCTATCACCCATCCAGGATTGCCTATCCTCTACCCATAGTGAACTATTACCTTCCTTCCCAATACTGCACAGGTGGCTGTGCTGAGCCTGACTGCATTGGTGGCAGAGCTCCCTTCCATGGCCAGTGCTGCACCTCTAGAGAGCCCCGCTATAATCCATACTGCTTCACCCACTACTTTGAAGTACTCATTACACACATTGTTTATTGAAATCCATGTTCACTGACTTTAATTTGTGCTGGGTACTGTTTGTGACGAGTTTACTGAACAGTGTTTGCCAAATTCATGTCTGAACCTCGAGTGTCAGAAGGATTAAGCTGTAAGGTAAGGACAGTTCCAGAGGATGAGCATCACTAAGCGGCCCTTACGGGGTAGTGCTACAATTGATAAGAAACCTGTCTTTGTTTACCTTTCCTTCTGAAAATGCTAGTGTCCTGGCTGTCTTGCTTTAAGTGCTTTCTGAGATACTGACCTGGAATAAGAAATCAGATCAGGACGTTCTGCATATATATTCCAGGTCAGTGATTTAATGTATTGAAGCCAGGGATAGCCAGGGGCAGCCAGGCAGTTTCAGGATAAGGTCAGTCATAGCAGTCTACAGCTTTTATTTAGGGAAATATAATGATGAGAAAATTGCCAAATATTTTATTTTTATATTTTAGTTACTTGTTGAGCACAACATTTTTTTTCCAGCAAGTACTGTTGAGCTTGTTTTGTGCTTTTTTGTAACATCCTGTTTGTGTCAATGTTTTTGTAAAGGCTCTGTAAATACATGAAATTAATTCAGATTTTTTTCTTTGTGAAATGATGGCAGACAATCTGGGCAAGGCTGTGTCCTTTGCTTAATGGTTATCCTCTGTCTTATTTTACCTTTCAAAGTCAAGGATAAATCTGGCCATAGAATAGGTGTTGAAAAGGAGTAAAAATTGTTTTTCGGTGCATTTGGAAACAATTTTAATGAATTTGTAGCTGTAACATATTCAGATGATTCTTTAATTATGCTCCAAACTTGAAAGCTGGTCATGAGTGAATTGAGAAAACTCCTATTAGTATGTATCAATTAACTGAGTACTTTTCAAGGAGAACCATTCCTAGTATCCCTCTAAAGGCAGGTTGCTTAAATGGATCCCCAAACAAACAGAATGTAAACAGCAAGCAGCTTTAAATCACTAAGATACTTAGGCAGTGTTCACATACATCCTTTTTTTTTTGGATTGATGGGATTGGATAACTGTGCAAGTAAACAATTTTCCCAGTTGCATGTTTTGCAAAGAGCGCTATAAATGATATGCAAGTCCCTTGGATGTTTATTCTGAAGTTCCCCACAAATTGCCAATAAGGTTTCACATTGATTCAAAGTTAAGTGCTTACTGCCATAGATTGTAATTCAGTAATCAATCTAAAGATCTTACAAAGCAGCCATGCTATCCATTTAATTAATGATGCTGCAAGATTTGCCAATTGACACCTGGTAATAATCAGCAACTTCAGTTCTCCAGGGAGTCATTCGGATCCTCAGCTTTAAAATTAAATCTTACAGTAGGCTGGTACAAAACTGCCATTAATAAGAAGGTCAATGAAATATAACTTAAGTTAAAATTACAAGTGACATAATTGTATTTGTGCATCATACTATTCCAAGTTTAAATCACTTTGAATAAGGTACTTAAGTGGGTACAGCTAAATCAGCTAACTGGTCATTAATAAGAACACCCTCACATTCTATAGTCGTCCCTTAATGAGGGAAAGAATGATTAAAGTGATTTGCTCTATGTATCTATTTATGAAGATGTAGGAAATGATCTTGTCCTAGTGAAAACAAGTTCCAGGAGAATTATTTACTATTTTTTGAACCATGGCCATTGGGTTTAGAAGTGCCAAGAACTAGGTTTTTGGATAAGCCAGCCCTCTAACTAAAGAAATGGGGGGCACAGAGCATTGAAGCTGCTGTTGGGAAAGGATAGGAAGGATTGAATAAAATGCATAGGAAAATTTTAAGGTTAGTTATCTCCTACAGTATCTACTAAAGGTAGCAGGATCCACAGAGGAGCTCAGTGCACACAGCTTCAAGGTAAATCTGAATATCCTCTTCAGATTATATGGACCCTTCTGTATAATTACTCCTCGCCTCTGGCGTCTTCCAGGACATGCAAACTCGCTTTCACCTTCACCACTGATAAAGAGCATATATTGTAAAATCAGAAACCCACCAGCATGGTTTGATAGAGCATCATCAAAGCAAATTTTCACTTAATTTCAGTTACTTTCTTATTTTATTTTTGCCTTAATTGGCCACTTTTGGGCATCTGTACTGACATTCTTTTATTGAACTGAAGGGGCAAGGGGTGCAAGTCATCTCTCTTTTAGATTACTGGCCTGTACCATAAGGAATCTTTTGCTATATATAAAACATTATTGCACTAAATAAGAAAATGAATTTCACATCTACTGAATATCATCTAGCATATTCTGTATTATATGTAAAGAATACTTTCAAATAAAAGAAAGTCGCATAATTTGTATACTTTTAAATCTGAACTCCTGGCAAATAAACACAACTTAATCCAGTTATGTATACTAAAATCTATACTAAAATTAAAGGAATTCTATGGTCACAGCATTCACATTTTTAAATTTATAACATCAGCATCATAATAACAATGCAGATAATAGTTATATTTGACATTCCAACATAAGCCTGTTTGATAACTCTCCTTTCATGTTGGGAGTGCTGCCTGTCTACTGTCCATCTCTTTCCACAAATTTTTGGATTCCCTGCATGCTTTGCTGCTTCTCCTCTACTTTTTACATGCAATTTCTAAGGACAACATATTCCATGTTACCTTGCTGCCTGCAAGTAGTGATTCCTGTACTGATTTCACCTCCTGAAGCTCCTCCTCTCAACACCTCTGTAGTTCAGAAGACAGGTTCTCTGAAATGTGTGACACAGTAGTGCCTGCATGCAAGGTATATTGAATACGTGCCACAGAATTTAAAAAAGTAAATGTGTGGAGATCTTTACAAAGTATGTTTACAAACTGCAAGCTTGTTCAGATTAATAGGAGTAGGCTAAAAACAATTGAAATACACTTTGGAAATGAATATGAGTTTATATTTTGACCATAGATATGCTTTAAATGTATTCTTATATAGAACTAGCATATACATCTCAGTCCAGTTAACAATCTCTTATAGTCCTTAGAACTCCTCGGAATGGGAATTTCAGGGCCAAACCCTGAGGAAATCACAAATCTATTGCTTTTCACAGGGTTTTCAATCAACATTTTAAACTTGATTACAGGAGGACACAACAAAGTGATACCTTTACCAGTGTTCTGCCTTTCCTACATTGTCCAATCGCTAAGGGAATGTTGGTGACCAAGCTGTATTACTTAAATGTAGTAGAGAAAAGAAGGGTCACCAATGTGACTATGAGGTCATCACAAGACTGGCTGAACACAATCCTTGAAACAGGCAAAAATGTTTACAGTAATTTCAACCTGATATATAGACGTGCATCTAAAAGACATCTTTAATTCCTATGAATGAGTGTCCAAATGGAGCAGGACGAGGGCACTACTGGACTACGAATGCCCCATTTTAGTACACAGATGGTCCAAACCATTCTCTGGCAATAATTTTATGACCATTCCCATGAAGGTTTTTGATATGGTATGAACATTTCTTCTGTATTCTAGGAAAGAGATAGTATATACCTTTGAAACATTTCCTATTTATCATCATTCTAAGGAATACAGCATCATAATCTATACTTTATTCTTGCTTTGTGTGTTTGCCTATCTTCACTAGTTACTGCTAGAATAAAAAACATTTTCTCAGAAGAGGGTGGAGGTTTGATAAATAAGTGTCTTCTGACATATCACTTAGAATATTGGTTATGCGTAGGTGTAAAGCTGAAACCACATGCACGGCCCTATATATCATATGTTATGTTTAAGATGCACTAACCTCAAAAATGTGTTTACACTATTGTGCCTGGTACAGGAGAATCTGTACATTGGTTACGGGTTTTTATTAGCCCTTCAATGGTTGTGTTCATAAATGCAGAACCTGTGACTAACTCATCATTTTTATTTGCTGTACATTTCCACCCCAAACTTTAGTGAGTGGAAATTGATTGTGTGTTGTGAGCATCATTAGTCCCCAGGGAAGAGATACTGTATTTTGGGGTTCTGGGAAGAGATAAACCCCAAAAAAATGTTACATATTGGGGAGTTTTAGAAGTGGACTCACTAGGTGTTTTGCTATACAAGGAATTTGTTAACATGCTACTGCCTAACTGATAATAACCACTTATACAGTAGCTGGTGACTCACAGGATTTGTAATTAATAGCTATTAAGTTGATTTACTACACAGAATGTATATATGCTAGGAACTTTTTTTTCAAGCCCTCAATGAACAAAAACAAAGGCCAAGTGAACCAAAAACATACATGTGACACACAAAAAATGCACAGAGTGGTGCTTCACTCATTCCTTTCCAAAGAATAAGGACCTCCCTGACCCCCCTGGGGTACAAGACTCCTGTTGGGAGCAAGGCAATCTGGTCCACCTAGCCAGAAAGCCTGGCAGACCTCTCTCCTCATGGCCAGCCAAAGCCCACAACCAAGTGCTAGGTTAAGGGCCCTCTAGAGGAGAGACACCAGGTAGGGGGGAAAAACCTAAAGGCAACACATCTTCCCCCTAGATTTTAGGGCAGGCCTTGAAGATCCACACACTACCATCAGGGTGAGTAAAACAGCACACATAAAAAGGTAAAAGGGACACACGGAGAAAAAAATAAGTGCCAGTGTGCTGTACAATACCTAGTCCTTGCCTCCTGGTAACAGTAATGGAAGAATACATTTTAACTTACCCAGTAGTGAGTGTGAGTAATCATCTATAAAGAATGATTCTAAAAATGGCAATACACAAGAAGAGATTGTGACATAATATCAGTGAATATCTCATCATGTAGTCAGTGCAAACAACCACACCTGGAGACTATCATGAGAAATGGAAGCTGTCTCAAAGTGGTTTGTCTTATTCGCTATCTCTGAGAAGAAGTGTTTATCTATTTTGGTATTTTCCAAAAGGGCACTCTTGGGCTAATGCTTAGGACAGCAGGACAAGTGGTATCGTAAAGCCTTAAACTGCAATTGCACATATTATGGGTCCCTCACCTGCAGCTCCCCCTTTTAGTCTAATGCCTGACACTCACTATCAGTTTTTTTACATTCAACTCAGTGGGCTGAACAAAAATAAAACGCGAAGAGCTCGGGAGAAGCTCACTGTACTAACTATGCAATGTTAATATGGATATCTCCCCTCTATGCTATTGTGCCAGAACACATCGGTCAGTACTCACAGCCATTGACTGCCAGCACTGATCAGATGCCAATCAGATTGTGGTTTTCCAGAATTCATGTTCAACAGAAGCCAGCTATTTGGGCAGACTGGTGTACACATGGGCCAAATGTCAGCCAGTTTCTGTTGAACTGGCTGATACTGGCTGATATTTAGCCCGTGTGCATGAGGATTTAGTCATATTAGGCTATGGCATTTCTTGTGCTAAGCAGGACCTGTATAAGCAGTAAGGCAGTGATACCTGTAATATGATACCCCTTGAACACCAAAGTACAACAATGGTCAAAAAAGCTCAGAACTGCTTTCATTTAAAGTGAAACTAAACTCGGATTTGATAAAGGAAAATTCAATTCAAATATGTATTCCTAACTAAAAAAAAACACATTATATTGCTCTCAGTCTCCTCCAAATCTTTCAATTTCTTTTTTTTTCTTTTGCTTTTGTGATCTGGCTTCTTTTTATATTTAATCTATTTTTAATGTTTTTTTGCATAACATGGAGATATAAACTGAACATATTAAGTACAGCATAAAAAAAACATAAAAAAGCTTATGAAAGACATATGTTGTCATACAAGGCAGAATAGATAGGTCACTAGAATACACCATAGGAGGTAGTATTACTGGCTGTGAACATCACCAGTATATGAAAAAACCGCTTTGACATGCAAAAACAAGACAACCAGACATTATGATTATGGTGTTGTGGGATTCAGTAAAAATACCTCCATATGCTGATATGAGAATGGTCTCCAGGAAGAGCATGGTATATGGTCAGGCTCTGTGGGGTCCATTACCTCTCGCTAGGTTGTGGAATCTTACAACTTCCTTTTAAAGGGTGGTTATGTTTATTCTTCTTGTACCCATTGAATGTAGGAACATAGCCACCCTCTCTTGCTCACTCCTGAGATGGATTAGCGGCTATGGACTATGAACTATGGTAAGTGTAGTATGCATAGAGCAGTGTACATGACAGCAATTCCAAACACAATTGAAGGCAAAAAGAGGTTCAGAGCTCACAGAGCACATTACAAGGAGGCAGAAAAACACAGTAAGAAACAATTTTGTGAAAAATAGATTACAGGGCCATTAAGTAATGTATGGTTATGCATTATTTTTGATGAATAAAGATATTGTTTAGTGTCACTTTAAGTTCACAGGAGGGGTAATTTGTGCACATTCGGTTACAGGGAGAGATTGGGTGGAAAATAAGATAATTTAATAACTTAGGGCTGCTTTAGAACAGCTAAATCCACATATGAAAGTTGAAAAAGACTCTAGATTCCCTTTACATACAAGACAAAATAGTTTAATGAGAATTGGAGACAGGACCCATACGTTATTTTTTTTTTCTATAGAAAATAAGAGCAATGGATAAACCAAGACTTGATTTGAAAAAAAAAAAACCTCATCTTCTGTCAAATGGCAAATATAACAAAAGGACCCTGCCACCTACTGCCAATGTCTTTTAAATCTAATTGAAGACAAACACACAGTGTATTATGAAATTTTGCAGCTGGGTAAGCAGTGATGAAATATCCATTGATCCAGTCTGCTTTATTAGTTGTGAGCGATTTCAGTTGATATGACAGTAGGAAGTCTCTCGTGGCAAGCAATCAAATAATTTTGAGCCCAAAGTGTATATAATCATTGTAATTTTTCTCTTTGAGATTTGTCACATGAACAGAACAGCTGGGGTCCCAGGAAACAGTTTAAATTGAAGGTTTCCTTGATGCATACAGTTCGGGAAACATATTTGTCCTGAAATGCATTGTGGAAAATGAGATATAAACACAGATGAAAATGCAAAATGGAATGCTGATTTTTGGACTTTCTGATCACACAAAATAAAATCCAGGTTTTGAAGAATAATACATTGAATAATGTGTGTGATAGATGGCGATGATAAAGCTTTTAATATTAGCTGCATTTATTTAAAATGTTATCCAAACAAAAAAAAAATGCTTGAAGCCACTGACCCCGAAAAAGAATGCATTTAAGGACTCCTGAATTTCCAACATCCGTGATTTTTAAATTTTTTCCCAAGTCAGTGACTCATTCAATCCTGAAAAAAGAGGTTCTGAATAACAGCCAGGCAAAAAGCATTTTAAGAAGGTCAGCAATCGTATTTCTTTGTTTCACCTGAGAAAAGTTTACTTCAAAGCCCAACTATAGGTCAGGTAGCCATGTCCCCCAACTTCATCCCTATACATATATTTTGGACAATTTTTGATTTAAATACCTTTTTTTCTTCTGGTTAGTCATGTGACAAGTGAGGTCCCTTTCCTCTTCTTTGGCAGTGCATGATCCTGCAACATTGAACTGTAATCAACAGTTGATGTGACGTTACAAGCTTAGGGGATGGGTCCTTGACAGTGTGGGCTCACAGGAAGTGAGTTGACGGATGCTGGGCATCATTCACCCAGGAAGAGGACCAATGGTGAGAAGCAGAGGAGAACATGAAGTTTAGAGAAGGTCAATAGAGCTGGCAAAACATTTTTTTTTGGGAGGGGTTAATGTAAAGGATTTGAGTTCAAATTGCTATTGTTTCAACCCTTTTCAGGACTAGTACACAGTTTTGAAGATTTTTCCTTGAAGATACCCTTCTTTTCTAGCCTTTTATGCTTCATTAGAAATTCATGTAGCTGCATTTCCTTTTTTTATGTTTATTATGCATACCCATCTTTGGTTTGTTCATGTGATCCTGAAGGGTCCTCTTCTTCTTCTGTTTGGCAGAATGCTGCAGAAAACAGAACCATATCATTGCATGGCACCTTTTTTTCTATGCAGTTTTCTCCTGTGAGTTCAGGATGGCTTGATCACATTATCAAATGAGGTAAATGATGCTAGACATCATTCAGCCCAGAAGAGGACTGGCATCTGCTGTATAGAGTGGTACTTTTTCTGTTTAATTTTCAGCCTCTAATTCCCTCCGCCTGCTTGGCACAATTACAGTTTTCAATTTCTAGTTTCAGTATTTAGTCTATGCAGAGGATAACATTTGCATCAATCATGACAACCTGCTGACCACAGATGTTCACATGCCAAAACTATGAACTACTGCTACTCTTGTTACAAATGAAAGATCCCTGCCTGGCTTCTGTATATAAACACACTGGTCAGGGATCTGGAATGTCATCGTTGACCAAATATGGTCATAACCATACTTGATCAATAACATCTCTCAGAATCCCCAGACATTTTTTTCACAAACAAGCTGGTGGGGATCTGCCATTTAACAGCAGTAGTGCTACCAATGTTAAATGACAGATCAACGGCTGCTGTTTGTAAGCAAATAATTTCATTTTTAAAGGATTACATTGTACTGCTTAAAAAGTTCAAGTGCAGGTTTGGGAATGCCCAAAGCATGAACAAAGCATTATCTATGAACAGAGGGGCAGACCTTTCAATCACCCACTCAATTTCAATTTATAGTTTTATTTAATTCATGGAAGCTGTAATAAGGGTTTCTATGAATGGAGGACCCTGCCAGAAAGGGCCAGCATAATCAGGCACTCTTGATGAGAGCCTATGACAAGTTTTCAGTACTGTTCAACCCCACCACATCAGAAGATTACAGTGGCAGTGGTGAGGGTAACATCAAAGGACAGAAGAGTTCTACTGAACTAGAAGTCAGAAGCACAAGGGACATATCACACTGAAGGTAAGTAATGTCCTTTGTTCTTATTTTTTCTTGTTTTTGTAGGTAGACTTAGGCTTTAACATTTCTAAATGTTTCCTATAGCACTTCAAATCTTCATTTTCTAAGTTCAATACCACTTTATCTTTACCTAACCCTAATGCTAATCCTTTTAGGCCCCTTTGGCACGTGTGGACCGTTTGTCCATTTTTCTTCCATCCACTGATGGATGAAAAACTGACATCAATGCATCTCTATGGAAAAATGGATGTAAACTAATGCTCATCCATTTACAACCATTAACATCCATATCTGTCAACATCTGTTTTTTTTTAAATGGATCAAAGCTTTATATTTGTTCCGTTAAAAAAATGGAATGGACAAAATCGGATGTAAAAGCTCGTAAGAGTAGGGCCCTCTTACCCCTCGTACGCTGTCTGTCTTTGTTGTACTGTGCCATGTATTGTCCCCCCCTATTGTACAGCGCTGAGCAAACCCTTTGGCACTATATAAACTCGTAGTAATAATAATAATAATAATAAACTGATAAATGGTCCGTCTTTGCTTGAAAGTTTTTGAAAAAATGGCTCTGGGACTCAAATGGTTAAGGACACTAGCTGGTGGATGTAAAAAAAACTGATGTGAAAATGAATTAAAAACTGATGTAATCTTCTCCTTCATCTGTGACTGAACTGATAAAACAAATTGTCCGCACATGTGAAAGGGGCCTTAATCCAAAGACAGTCTTTACACTTACCCCCTTCTCTTAATCCTTACCCAACATTTTAAAATAAGTGCACTTGTCCTTTTTGAAAGGGCAAGTGTTTATGATACATGTCATGATTTACTTCTACTTTAAGTATAGATCCACCTCTGTAAAGTACTTCTTTCAGCTAGCAATCTTCTTTTTTCTTTGCAATGAAATAGAGAGCAAATACATTTCTTTAGAACAGAATATTGAAGGATGACGTGCACTAAAGCAGAGATAATGTAAGTGCTTGTCAGTAATTACATCTATAATTGATCCTTTTTGGAGTAGTTAGATGTAGATGGTAAAGGTTGGCACTGTTGCATTACAATGATTTGTTCTGTATAAATTCAATTTATAAAAACATAATACTTTATCAAGGAGAATGTAGCAATACACTTAACCTAAGGGAATCACATTATATTGGAAATATAGTGACTCTAGTTTATGGAATTCCCATCAAGATGAAATCAGGTTTTTCTCCTATCTTTATACTAACAAAGATAAAGTAACAACTTCAAGTTTCCAGGTAAACTGACAACTTTCCAGAATGTATACTTAAATTCCAACTCCAGGCTCTACTCACCCACCCCCTTGAGGCCCCTGTTAGCTGTATTGTATGCATTTTTAATTCCCCCTTTTCTTATATAATCTGGCCAGTTTTGTCATACATTGGGTCATCTTCCCACCTCAGACTTCTACCTACAGTGGGTGGTCCTGTATGATGCAGAGAGCTGTGTTGATAGGATAACACCAGTGCCACTCTCTCCTTCAATTTAGTGTGCCATGATTAGGGGCCTTGATGCCATGCACTCATAGTCTTCCTTTAGTCTTCCAGGTTGAATGATGCTCAGGAGCAGTTTGCTATATATTGCT